>NC_133351.1:2600400-2825400 GCF_030506205.2 Paramisgurnus dabryanus
TATACTTGTTTTTACATTAGTGAATTTTAAGTGTTCTACATGAGCGGCCACGTACACAAGGTTGCAGATTTGCATAAAACACTCCCAAACCAGCTCCATATAATGGCTTTCAGCAGTGCTGGACTACAGAAAATTTTTGAGCAGTTTGTCACAGAAGCAAAAGAGCTCGAAGAAATCCATGATCATATTTATTAGCGGTAAAGTTACATGCATTTTTTATTTGGGAGGTTTTGGTGTCGCTGGAGGAAGCCAGTGCTGTCCACTGACCGGAGTAACATTAAAGAAGTATTGGATGTGTTAACAAATATGACATTTAAAGCAACACTATGTAGTTTCCATGTAAAAATGACTTACAGCTCCCCCATGTGGTTGAAAAGCGCAACAGTGCCTGGTATCAGACACTCTTCTGCAGGCAGGGGGAGGGGCGGGGCTGTGTTTCCTACCCTCCACCTCCACTTTCAGAGTGTGTGTGTAGCAGCTAGGAGGCTGCTTAGGTTGCAGCAACAGTACAATTTGTCCAGTTAAAAGTTGTTCTATCACTGAAATAATTTTAGAGACATTATTTAAAGGTAAAAAAACTACATAGTGTTGCTTTAAAGGAACAGTATGTAGGATTGTGGCCAAAACTGGTATTGCAATCACAAAACGTGTGGCTAAAACTGGTACTGCAATCACACAGCTGGTGGCCAATATACCAAACGACAACATAAACATCAGTTGAGGGCTGCAACTCCACTTTTTAAATGACAATATCCTGGCCGGACCACTGTTGTCAGTGATATAAGTATTTCAAATGAAAATGATTTCTTAATGTCTAGTGACATTTCAGGGCCATTTAATGATTAATTGATATAAATTTCTTACATACTGTTCCTTTAACTAATATGACACAGCATCTGTATCTAAAATAAAACAGACAGGAGATCAAATGATGTTTGGACTTCTCATTACATTTACAAGACATTACGCATTAAAGGACAAGTTCGGTATTTTACACTTAAAGCCCTGTTTTCAGATTGTTTATTTAGAACGGTTTTGACTGAAATTTCGACATATGAGGCTGGCCCGAGAATTTTTGGTTGTTTCTTGTATCACCTCCCAGGAAGGAAAGCGTGAAGATTTGTCATTACATGCATCTTCTTAATGTGTAGAAAAAATAAGTAGGCTATAATAATGTATAATATAATGTATATAATAATAATATAGATCATGTATGATAAAAAAATAAAAATTTTATTTATCAACATTATTATAAACATTATAATTATAGCCTAGTATTTGATTATACCGTACGTGATTATTGCGCACGAGTGGGTTCAGGTTTTCTTGTTTTTTGCATACATTTAGAAGAAATTTTGATACAAATGTTTTTGTTGAATCAAATCTGTACGCAACATCTGTACGCAACTCTCACGCACAAATTTGTGCGTACGCATGCTTAGTGAAAGATACCCAATGCATTACTTTAGGTAATATTTTGCATGTTAAGCAATTGCTGTAAATATATTGTAAAGTATTTTCACACTTTGAATTATGTAAAGTTACAGTAGATTGCTGGTGTCTGTCCTCCCAATATTTTACTGTTATTTTACAGGAAAAAAATTGCAGCGTAGGTAACACCCATTTTAAAGATCCAATCAATTCCAGATGTAAAAAACTAGTCCACCCCACATTTTATCTTGTCAAATATCTTTTCACTTTGAAATGGGTTGGAAGCGACAACCCATTTTTTGCAGTACATTCTTGTCAATTAAACTGTAAATAAATTCTGTAGAAATTGCAGCTGGGTTGCCGGTAACTTACCGTAGATTTAAATTTATGTTTTTTACTGGGAACATTTTGTTCAAAGTTAAATGAACATTAAACATTTACAAGTCTTTGTCTTTACAGAGTAAAACAAAAAAAAACAGCATCAAGCGAAACATTCTGGGAAACAAAATCTGAAGCAAAAAACAGAAAAAGGTTGATGATGATTTCTGCTTTCCAGAATGCTTTGCATGAGGCTGTTATTGAATAGTTTTATTCTGTAAAGATAAAGACTTGTTAATATTTAAAATTTATTTAACTTTGAACAAACTCTTGCCAGTAAATAACATACAATTAAATCTACGGTAAATTACCGGCAACCCAGCTGAAATAAAATTGCAATTTCTCAGAATTTTTTACAGTGTAGGAAGCTTTATTAAAAACTTAAAAACTACTGATGTACAAATGAATGTGTTTCCTTTATAGGACCAAGCATGCCAGACGTTCGTTTCCATTTACGCAGACCTCTGCTTTGAGTTCACTTGGTTTTAAAACAGTTCAAATTACTTTCATCTTATTGCATGAGGTGAGACGTCACAATCACCTGTAGATGAGGAGGGGACAGGGATTTAATTGCCTGTTAGTGGGATATTATGCAAAGCAGCGAGCGTCCACTCACAAACGCCTCTCGCTCGATGCCCTCCGCCGGCTACAAAAACGTGATTTCTTTCTCCCGTCTGCCTCTGTCAATTTACCAGACCGACTTCCGTGCACGTTTTGTTTAATGGTTAGAGATAATGCAGCGCGGGCTCTGTGATATTAAACTAAATGAATAGAGCATGGATTCATACCACACAGAAATTAAACTGCAATATGACAGTCATAAATCACCTTAAAAAGGAACCCACCTGGAATACCTCTTGATTAGGAGTTAAATAAAATGACCCAGAATTCTAGACCTTTAGTCAATCTCGTATGAAAGTAGGCGCTCTGATCTTCACGTCCCCCCCCTTCTGCTCTGAACAGTCTTCAATCTAAACACACACTTATTAAGTTCCCTAAGTTCAATTTGAAATGAGTTTCTAATTAACAAGTAAAGCCAAAGCTTAAAAATGTTACATTTATTGTATTGCTATATCTCTGAAATTCAGAACGGAGACAGGTTATTCGCTGGCGTTGATAAGAAGCTTACACGGACCGAATCTCAATGCCGATCAATCCGCTAACGTCTTTGGTGGCCGCTTGTTAAATTGGTTTCACCCTCATATTTGGGCCCTGTTTGAAAGATATCATTTTTGAATGGAGGTAAGCAGTTTAGCTCATCCTAAGGTGCAGACTCTTACTATATTCTTAAATCTTTTATGTTCACTGTTAAACATGTTTAAAATCAATATTTTGCCCACCCTAAATGTTATATACTGTATGTGTTCCCTTACTTTTGATCTTAAAGCCTTCATTGCATACCAAGGACGCAGGAACTGATGCATTCATTACATTAATGAATCTAATATGAATAAGTGTCCCCATCAAGCGTTGCTAATTAGCATATTCATTAATATTAATATCGATGCAGATTTGTGTTACGGGAAGGGTGCTAAATGTTAGTCTATCAGCGAGGAAATGCATGGGCAAATACAAAGAACTTCCTCTTAAATGCTAAATGCTGTAATCTTTAGTGTGATTCTCAAAATATGAATTGACTGAGGAGAGCGACCGCATTGGATGCGTCTCAGATATAAATATTACTCATATGCAGATGAGGCAGGGCGTGCTAGGCCATGACTGCTCATCCGGGGCTGGGCAGAAGGAGGGGTTCGAACCCTTTGACTCCAGGAATGAATGAACGACTGAGACTTTCTGCCAGCTGCTAGTGCATGTGTCTTTGTTTGTGTATGTATTTGTAAGTTAGTTTGGATTGTTTTAAATTCAACGGTTTTATTTCTATAGCACTTCTCGCAATGTGCATTGAAGCAAAGCATTCTTACAGAAAACATGCATATTTTAATATGCACATTTTGACAATGTGCGAGAGATCATTTGTGTTTGCATGCATCTACTGTAAATGGGAGTTCTTTTACGTGTTTTTATAAATAATCTTACCCATTGCTTTGTGTATACTTGTAGTTTCAAAAATAGGATGAAGTAATGTTAATTTATTTAGTGGATAATAAAACAACATATTTTATCACATGAATATGTAATATTGAAATAATTTATTTGGACAAGCACATTTTTTTGCCGTAGATTTTACAGGTAGTAGATTTTACTGTGATGAAACTACTTTTTTTAAATTTTCGATTCAGTTTTTTAACGCAAAAATCTTTTTTGACATGAGCTGATTCTCTAAATACTTTTGAATTATATTTAATCTTAGTTTTGCTGCTATATAAACCACACATGTCTGTGTAATTCAACAGCTGGGTTTTATTATATACTGTATGCAATGCTTTAGTATTTAGATGGTGAGTCTCTTCTCACTGCAATTGCTGTATATACAAAGTTGTGTTTGACAGAAGGTAAACAGAATGCAAATTTGAAAATACTTTGTATTTCTGCTTCTGTACCCAGATGAAAAAGAAGTACACTTCCATAGTGTACTTAAAGTGCTTTATTTCGCGCACTAATTTTGTACTTATTGCATACAGTCTATGTTATAGCATTTGTAGATTTCTCCATCTGCAAGTGTAAACAATGTGGCTTTGTGGTGTTACGCTTGAGGGTCCGACCCACCCATCACTGCAATAGTGGGTTAATGACATGAGTTTGGGGATGAATTGTCTGGTTTTCCAGGTAAAAATGGGTTTACAATTAAATTTAGTTCCACCACACTGTAAAAATTGCAGCATGAAGTTAAAACAACATGATTTTGCAAGTCAATTTAACCTACTATTTTAAATTTTGACTTGTAATAAGTTGACATAACTTATGAACAAGATGAAATTGTTTTACCTAATTTGTTAAGTTAAAGTAACACAAAAATAATGTTGATTAGACATAATTTTTTTACCTAGAAATGGTATACTTCATCTTTACATTTATGTGTTTTTCAGACACGTCTATACAAAACAATTTACAGTGCATTCAAGCTGTGCATGTTTTTATTTGTAAGTGTATGTTCGCTGGGAATTTCAACCATGACTTTTGTGTTGCGAACTGAGTGCTCTACTAATGGCGCCTTTTTATTGCATAGTACCCCACGGGTCGGTCGTGTCAACTCACTTTACTTTGGCTCGGTTAGCTTTTCCATCGAGTTAAGTACCACTTCAGAATGGGAGGGATTATAGGCGTGTCATTATATTTGTGCTGCCTACAGCTGTGACATCACACAAAAATCATCACGCATCACAAATTCACCAGCTGCATTTGAGTCGTCAAATTTGCATGTACAGCACCTAGTTTGCCTCTTGAACAGTTTAATTTTACTCGCTTCATTTGTGCGTGAAATTCTAGTCATCGAAATTCGCATCATGGGAGAGGCTTCTGTGACTCCGCTTGCTTCTTGTAATCACGTCACTACTAGAGCAAGCTCCTGATTGGTTAACGAGGCACGTTTTTCCGTCAGGAAAAAAGTTAAAATTTTTTCAACTTGCGCGTTTGCCGCGGCAACGCTCAATTCTCGCCATTCACACGAACTAGACACGCGAATGAGGCAGAATTGCATCTACTGCGCCGGGCTAAACGCCTCATTCACGCCACGAGACCTCCAGTCACGCATCAACGCGTCTTCACATTGATTTAACATTGAAATCCCTCGCGCTTTATGCCGCTACCGCGGCTGGTGTGAACGCAGCATAACAGAGCTACACAAGAGCGCTTTAAATTGATTACTTTTAGAATTATGCTATATAGATATACTAAAAATATTCAACATTAAGTCAAGATTAAATTAAAACCTTTCAACACTTGTGATATTTCAATCTTGTAATTAAGGATTTTATTATATTTAAAATATTATTATTTTAACATATTAGTCTAAAATATTAAGGGTCATTTTCTATTCTCCTCCAAACGTAGACTCAGCGTAGGTATATTAAATGTGACGGTTGGCAATATTCACTAAAGAACAGTTGTACCTTCAGGATCAGAGATGATTCATCACAATGGTGAAAAACCAAGCCGTTCTTAAACCATCCAATGCAAATTAGAGCGATTTACAATCTTGTATTCTTCTGCAGACCACTGCTAAACGGTCAGGCTCGCTAGTCACAGATATTAAAATAAATGATGTCTAATTTGAATTTTAGTCACGGTACATTAACTAATAGAAAGTTATTAACATTTCAAGAGAGAAGGAAAAAAAGCTTTTGCCTGCAAAATTAACAGTGGGTGGCCTGACCTGTGTGGTGCACAGTTTGATCAGTTTAATGACAGCCTAATGGCATATTTACATTTAAATCTCTGTAGCTAATATAGGATTCAGAATGGGACGCTAAGTCAAGGATTATTTGGTGTGGCCTGCTGCCCCCTCCCAGAGAATTTCAGCACTTCAATCCTTGGCAGAAACTTCTCATTTCGTGACTATTTATACGAAAAGCCTCTGCGGTCCTGCCAGCCCCTCCCGTGTCCTAATGCGCTCTTTGGTGCGAATCTTTTATCTCCTCTCTTCTCTCTTCCTCAGTCTTTAAAGGCAATTATCATCGCCGTGCTCCTCTCCAGTGTACTTCCACAGTCTTGTTAGATGAATGAAATTGCACACGGAGAGTGACGGCTGTTCGTTCGTACCCCGTCCTCCAAATCCTGGAGCTCTGAGAAGAGTTTTCTTGCATTTTTAAATGCCCTTCGTTCATTTTTCCTCCTCCCTTTGTTGCGATGTTCTGCTGTCTTCATGTGTGCCGGGTTATTTCCAGCACTCGTCGTTGTACAGCTGCACAGATTTGATTGCTCAACTGAGGATTTTAAGGTGCACAAAAAAAAATCCTGTGATCTACAAGATCGCCAGAGTACTTAAGGAACTGAGGCTTGTCAGAAGAGCCGGATATGTTGACAGGTTTTGAAAGCGAGTGACCTGTATGTTTAAATGCAAAGACATCATGGATAGATGTGAGGCTTTTAAAAAGTAGACAGCATTTCCTTGAAATTTTAAGATACATTTTCTTAGCTGATAAAATTGAAAGGGTCAATTAGGTTATGATGCAAACTGAAGTGAAGGAGGAAATTGACTTAAAAGTGGATATGAAAACTAACTGGCATGAAGATAAATCAGTAGGTTTCTTATACTGTCACTTAACCAAAAAAATAAATAAAAAAATCTTGGTTTGACCTAAATATATCACACATGAATGTATATAAAGTAATCCTGAAGATGATAACATGTTTTAATGCTTCATTGATTTGATCTTTTTTTTCGCTGATCACTCTCATTTTTGTATCATTCCATTGTTAGATACAGTTGCTATTTTTGGTGAGCCAATCAGTTCCCGACCTGTCCTATTTCTTCTCATTAATGGTCTTGTTTATTTCCATAATTTCTAAGTCTATGTAATTGAAATATGTTGCAAACATTGTCTTTAAAAGGCAGCTTCTGGTTTTATCTAGGATTTGTACGTGCACTTTGAGGGAAAGCATTTCAAAATAAATCTATTACGGGAATCTCTGCTGCCGGCTGATGCTATCAGACTCTGACATTCTGCAGGTGGGGGGTGTGACGTGTATTTAAAAATGCAAAATGACATCTACTGTTTGCGTTGTAGCTTGTTCCTCAGACCCCGAGTGTAGCTGGCCATCTGTTGATCTGCTCAAATGAGCGGAGTGTTGGCAGGGGTAACAGCGGCTTTACGTTCCAGATTCTCACAGGAGAGGAGAATACAAGAGAGGAGAAAATAAAGAGAAATTGAGGATGGGAGAAAATGAGGAGGAACAAAAATGTGAAAAGGAGAAAATACAAAGAGGAGAAAATTCGGAGAGGAAGAAACTGGGGAGAGGAGAAAATGAGAAGATGAGAAAACATGGAGAAAATAACGAGGGGAGAGAATACAGAGGGGAGAAAATTAAGAGAAAATAATCAAAGGGGAAAATGCAGAGAGGAGGATGAGAAAATGAGGAGACATACAGAGGGGAGAACATAAGGATAGAAAGAAATTGATGAGAAAGTAAAGAGAGGAGAAAATGAGAGGAAATGGAGGAGAGAAAGAAAGTGAAGTGAGGAGGCAATGAGAAGAGGAAATGAGGAGATGAAGTAAGTGAAGACAGGAAAAAAGAAAGAAAGGAACAATACAGAGCGGAGAAATGAGAAGAAAATAAGGAGAGGAAGAAAATAAAGACACGAGGAGGCAATAAGAAAAGGAGAAAATAAGGAGAGGAAGAAAGTGAAGAGAGAAGAAAATGAGGACAAAATGAGAAGAGGAGAAAATACAGAGGGGGAACAATGAAGAGAGGAGGAAATGCAGAGAGGAGAAATTGAGGAGAACATAAAGAGAGGAGGAAATGAGGAGATGAAGAAAGTTAAGAGAGGAGAAAATGAAAAGAAAATAAGTAGAGGAAAAATAAAGACATGAGGAGAGGAGAAAATGATGAGAAAATAAAGGAGAAAATGCAGAGAGGAGGAAATTATGAGAAAATGAGGAGAGGAGAAATTGCAGAGGTGAGAAAACGAGGAGAGGAAGAAAGTGAAGAGAGGAGAAAATGGGGAAATGAGAAATTGATGAGAAAGTAAAGAGAGGAGAAAATGAGGAGAGAAAGAAAGTGAAGTGAGGAGGCAATGAGAAGAGGAAGAAAGTGAAAGTGGAGAAAATGGGGAGAAAATAAAGAGATGAGAAAATGAGGAGAACATAAGAGAGGAGGAAATGAAGAAAGAAGAAAGTTAAGAGATGAGAAAATGAAAAGAAAATAAGTAGAGGAAAAAATAAAGACACGAGGAGAGGAGAAAATTATCAGAAAATAAAGAGAGGAGAAAATGCAGAGAGGAGGAAATTCTGAGAAAATGAGGAGAGGAGAAATTACAGAGGGAAGAAAGTGAAGAGAGGAGAAAATGAGGACAAAATAAGAAAAGAAGAAAATACAGAGGGGGAAAAATAAAGAGATGAGAAAATGCAGAGAGGAGAAATTGAGGAGAACATAAAGAGAGGAGGAAATGAGGAGATGAAGAAAGTTAAGAGAGGAGAAAATGAAAAGAAAAAAAGTATAGGAAAAAATAAAGACATGAGGAGAGGAGAAAATGATCAGAAAATAAAGAGAGGAGAAAATGCAGAGAGGAGGAAATTCTGAGAAAATGAGGAGAGGAGAAATTACAGAGGGAAGAAAGTGAAGAGAGGAGAAAATGAGAAGAGAAAGAAAGTGAAGTGAGGAGGCAATGAGGAGATGAAGAAAGTTAAGAGAGGAGAAAATGAGGAGAGGAAAATATGAAGAGAGGAAGAAAATGAGGAAAAAATAAAGAGATGAGAAAATACAGAGAGGAGAAATTGAGGAGAAAATAAAGAGAGGAGGAAATGAGGAGATGAAGAAAGTTAAGAGAGGAGAAAATGAAAAGAGATGAAAATAAAGAGAGGAGAAAATGAAGATAAATTAGAGAGGAGAAAATGAAGTGAGGAGGAAATTATTTAAAAATGAGGAGATAAGAAAATAGAGAGGGGAGAAAATGAGAAGAGGAGAAAATTGGGAGAAAATAATGAGAAGAGAAACTGTGGAGAAGAAGAAAATGAGGAGAGGAAGAAAGTGAAGAAAGGAGAAAAATGAAAAGAGGAGATAATTGGGAGAAAATAATGAGAAGAGAAACTGTGGAGAAGAAGAAAATGAGGAGAGGAAGAAAGTGAAGAAAGGAGAAAAATGAAAAAAGGAGAAAAATGAAAAGAGGAGAAAATTGGGAGAAAATAATGAGAAGAGAAACTGTGGAGAAGAAGAAAATGAGGAGAGGAAGAAAGTGACGAGAGGAGAAAATGAACATAGAAAAAATGGTGGAGATGAAGGGAGAAAATGAGAGGGGAGAATAATAGAGTAGAAAAGCAGAAATGGAGGTCTTCCCCCTATTTTTCTCACATTGATAAACGGACTCCATAAAGAAAAGCAATATGGCTGAGTAGGAGTCCCTGCAGCAGTGAGACAATGTCACATTACTGATTAAAGCTCTTCAGAAAACACTAAAAATTAATATCATAACCACACACAAAGTGGCCATTAAGGTGGTGTAATGTGACTCAGGAGAGCTCTGATAGATGTCCAGGGGCTTTAAGGCCTTATTTGCACACAGGCTGTTATTAGGGCGAGCGCTGAAGGCACGGAGAGAAATGGAAGGATTGGATTTTATTAGTCTAACGTCCACAGAGGTATAACCACACAATACTTTCTCGGAGAGAGGCTTATTGGCCAACCTACGATTCTCCTTTTTGATCAAAGCAAAAGGCCACATCAGGCAGTCTCCTAAACTAAAGCCATTTCCCTGTAAAACACTTTTTATGGTTTTCACATTCTCAAGCATAGATTTACTCCCTGGCTTTGCTCTCTCCTCCTTTGACAGCGCTATTGCTTTCGCCTCCTTTTTATCTCCTCACATTTTAGGGGAATGAATTGCCCATCGCTGTCACCGGGCTCTGGCCGAGAATTCATTTTTGTGGGTCAAGTGTTTCAGAATGTCATATCTGACAGGAACCATCCAACACGATGAATACAGGGACAGACCTTGGCTCGCCTCATCTTCCCATCACAGAATACACAAATACAAGGCCTCTGCTATGAGGATGTCCACTCACCGATGGGCAGCGGGCAGAAAATAACTACAATAAAATACAGGAAAGCGCTACGGAATTATGTTTAGGGAACGGCTGACTTATTTCAACCTCGCTTAAATAAGAACATTGAACAATTTTGCCTCTTTTTTGGATGAGACATGTCATGTTTTGCTTTCTAATATAGTGCTAGTCAATGCTGTGTTGATGTGGGATGGGTCAGGATTGTTTTTGGTTGACTAGTCGATTGTTGAGGTTGAGCTCAGTTATTAAGTGATTTTTTTTAATGAAATCTGCATTTTGTGTCTTACAAATGTCTCTTAAAGGAATAGGTCACCCAAAAATGAAAATAAGCCAATAATTTACTCAACTTAATGCTATCCTAGATCATTGGTTCTCATGAGTAATCTTCATATGCGTTGTGACGAAACGTAGTCACAAGACACGTGGGAAACAATGTGGAGACACCATTTCAGATCTAGATGTGTTCACAATTAAACAAATTTGCACTAATTGATATTAACTAGCACAAAATACTAATCATTTTCTCTCACAAACATGTAGATTCATAAAATACATATTAACCCAGTGGAGTTGTGTGGATCGGTTTTTGATGATGAATGGACTTTAAACACATGGCCACTATTCAATGCCATTCCAAGTTGAGGAAGAGCCAGGTAAAGGAAATTAAAGGCAAATTTTCATTTTTTGGTGAACTATTCCTTTAAGAAACACTGCATTAGTATGTAAGTAGTGTTTGAATAATGTGATTGATCTTATCTTCCTTCCACGTGTAATAACACCAAAATGTTATATTTTTGATTCCCAGGCAATACATATACTGATCAGATGATACCTTGAATCCACTGTAAGTCACTTTGGACTAAATGCATACATTTATCTACAGATTGACTACGTTGACTCTTTTGCACAGTGGCAGCTGGTCAATAGAAGGCGCTGGGGCGCCGCCCTTCCTGGGCCTTACACACATAATACTAAACAAATATATTTTATAAATGATATAACTTGGTATTTATATGATGGGACATGATAGAAAACTGTCTGTGGAAAATGTTTGCTTTACCCGCCTGTCTGCACATCTCAAGTTCAGCTGTGGGGCAATCGAGAAATTGCCCACAGGAGGCGGGTCTTTGTAGAAATTTAGACAATTGATGATTTTATAATCAGAAACAATTGCAAAATAAGAATAACCAATTAAAACAAATCTTACTAAATTATTAATACTGTGTTTTTGTTAAATATCCCAGTTCCCCATGCACTCACTTGGTTAATTGTTCTGATAATTTATGTGACTTTCCTGATTTTTTCCACAGCTCGTAACATTTTAAAGTAATATTCAAAAACAATAATACTAAATTATGATGTGTATAAGCTGATTTATAGAGCTAATTTTAGAGCCTGCCAGTCAACCTCAGAGCGCCACCCTCATGCTGATTTTCGTAAGGACACTAAACTGAATGTAAACCTTATAGTTTGTTGCATCCCCAAAACAATTTAGCACCAGCAGCCACTGGTTTCGGATGTCTCTGCTCTTTTGTTTTCAGTTCCTTTGTGTTTCTAATGAAGCTGAGGCTATGTTTCAGCAATTATGTTGGCAGTTTTCGACATAGCACAGCATCGCTAATGGAGAACGCTCTGCTGGAACACGGTTCTCTCGGCGAGGAACCAGACGTACAGCCGACAGGAGGCTCGGGGGCTTCTGAGGGGCTACACGGTCTCTAATGCGATCGGACTGTAACGGACAATCTATTTACAGTGTGCTCAGGGGAACTAATAAACAAATGTTGAGTAATTTCAGCCAGGAGTAATTACCCTTGCAGCTGACAAGGAGAGTGTGTTAGTTTCTCCTTCACCCTGTGCTCCGAGCAGGAGGCTTGAGGTCTCAAACATACGTATGGATCTGAGCCAAAAGCTGGTCCTGCAAGATCACTTACAGAGAGAAACCAAACGCAGGGTGTGCACTGTAAAATAATGCAGCGTTTTTGTCAATCAACATATATTTTTGTTCATGTAACTTAGAAAAACAAGTTGAAATTGTTTGACTTAATTTTTTAAGTTATGTCAACTTATCACCAAAAACCAATAAGCAAAACCAATTTGTTTTAATTTCATGCTGCGTTTTTTTGGAGGTGTGCTAAGAATCTGAATCCATCATAGCAACACAGCAATATTGTCCTGCTTTGCTTTCTCGTTTTTTTCTGTAATGTGTTGATCGCTATAAGCCCACATGAGTTGATTCAACTTAAAAAACATAGGGTTACTTGCTGCCCTAAAAATTCCATTTTGCCTTGTTAAACAACCAAGAAACTTTGTTTTATAAAACTTGTAATGTTAAGAGACCTCTGCAATCTTTGCCTCTCAAAAAAGGACACCTTGCAAAGCTGAGGTAACATCAAATAAAGCAAAGGTTTCAACTTCACACAGAGACCACAACACAAGTCTCAATAAAAGTGAAAAGATGAGCTCTTAATTTCACCACAAAGATAATAAGCAATGCTAACAAAAAAAACAACAACTGCAAACAACAACTACAAACAGCAAAACAACACTCACATAACAGTAGCAGTTCATTTATGCATGCTGCAATGAATGATGGGTAAAGTTTTCAAATCCAGAGATTTATATAAGCTGAAATAAATTGATTCCACTCAAAATTTCTTGTTGGATGAGAGAAATCATGCAGTTTGTGGATTAAACTTAAACACTTGCATAATTTTTCATGGTTTAGGTTAAGTGTACTTATTTATTTGGGTTAAAACAAAATGAGTGTTAACAGTGAAATTCAGGAATCAAGCAGACTGTTCTGTGATTTCAGAAGCATTTATTGTCAAATGCACAAGAATGAAATTCGTTCTTTGCTGTCCACACTAGAATGCCATAAGTATAAGGATTATATGAAAAATAAGTAACAAATATAACAATAAACAAGTAATAAAGTAGAAAAGATAAGGGTTATATTATGTATGGAGCCCCTAAGGGGACATGGAGCAAAAATTAAACAAAGTTTAGTTTCGCGTGCGCACGTGAAACTTTCGCGTGCTCATGTGAAACTGTCGCGTGCGCATGTGAAACTGTCGTGTGCCCACGTGAAACTACAGCGTTAAGTTACGCGTGCTCACGTGAAACTTTCGCTTTCACATGCGTTCGCGATAGTTTCACGTGCGCACGCGATAGTTTAACGTGAGCATGCGAAACAAAACATAAAAAAAATCTTCACATGAAGGTTTCGCGTGAGCACATGAAACTAAACTTTCGATTTTTTTACTCCAATGTCACATTAGGGCTCGGTAATTTTGTGATGTGTACAGTTGTCATCTCAGTTGTTTGATGCCATCTTTCACTTTTAGTTTTGAAAATGAACCTTAAGCAGATATATGCATTTAAAATTATGCTCTTTCTCTTCTAGGATAACAAACTAAAAATATTGATCTATCGATCTGAGCCTAAAATTGGCCATTTGGGTTTGAGGATATTTCTAAAACATTTATTCACTATGTGCATACAACAATTAATCCACACACAATAAAAAATCATATAAATTAAATTTTCTTTCATTCAGACTGTATTTTATAGTCAGCGTAAATAAAAATAAAATAATAAAAAAAATATTCTGTTGACATCTTTTTGCCACACCATATTTAATGCAACTATGGTAAGCGAGAATAGTTATGCATTTTAATTGTTTTCTAAAAAAATATATAAATATAATCAGCACAAATGTTCAATATGTCATTATGAGCATTACCAGCCTGATCTCATGAGAATTTGTAGGTATTTTACGAGCTGTCTAAAGCTCTTTTCACACAGAGATTACGGAAAATGCATCCGGGATTTGTCCGGGATCGTTTGATTTTTGGTTCATTCACACTGCCAATGATTTTCTGGAATCTGTGCGTGCCCGTAAAGACACATGACATATTTAAGGTCATGCACTTGATGGTTTTTCCACAGTTTATTATCCATGATTATCTGTCGAGAAATCACGCTTGTGCATTTTAGTTTATGACAAGATCATAAGGAGCGCGTGATGCGCTGTTCTGTCATGCTGGTGAATGATCTCAGCTTCAGCGCGGATAGTGACGAACTCCCTGATCTCTGCTTCAGGTCAGTTTGTCGACATTGAATGTTGATCTGTGTTTAAACCCTGTGTCAAAGAGCTGAACCATAACTTCTGATTGTGTTGACATGCGTCCTCACTACGGCACGCCCCTTACGGCATTGTTTCTGCAAAATATTTCAAACAGAATGCTTTCCGTGAATGTTATGGCAATGTTACTAGGTCCTCTTTACGAGAGAGATCCAACAACATTTACGGCAGGTGTTTGTGTTCACACAGAAGCCTTGCTGGGACGTTTTCTGGGACCAAAGTGCTGTGTGAATGGGTTTTATTCGTATGAATTCATACCAAGTGAATCCCACAAAAACATTTATCATAAAAAACAATAGCGAAACCCCACCCCTAACCCCAACGTCACGGAGCAAAACCAAGTCATACAAAAATGTACGAAATTGGTCTTACGAATGAATACAAATTAGACACCTCATATACTATTGAATTGCCATGAGATAGCGTCGGCATACAAGAAACGACCCATAATAGCTTAAATTCTGCTCTTTAGCACGGTAAACGTTGATACATAGCGACTGTGATTATTTCCACCTTATATTCTTTGTAAAGTAAAGAGATGTTCACCTCTTTGTGTTTTTGGGAGGGGTGGATGTGAGGCCGGCTGTATTTTCATCCCCAGAGCTCAACTGCTTGATCCTGGTCGTCATTCGCTCAATCTGCCAAATAGATTTTTATGTAAATTCCTCTCTATCGATTTCCGTGGTTCTCATTGACGGACAGGAGGGGTTTGTAGAAAGCAGCAGTAATTAGATTATGTGATAATGATTACAGTGTAAACGTTGGTGAATAAAACCAGTTACATGTATCTGTGGGGCAATCTGGCACAAACAATAAAGAGCAGATATCCGTGTAAATGTTTTCTGCACTTCCCTCTGTCTCTTTCTTTCTCGTTTTCCCCCGACTCCTTTCCTCTCTCCCTGTACTGAATAATAAGAGGTGGATGACGTGACAGGCCAATATGATCCGCTGACAGACGGACGGAGCGCCTGCGAACGCCTCCCGCTCTCTCAGACAGGCAGATGTCTCGTGTCCCCGTGTGGAGAGAGCTGAGGGAAAGCGGGAGGCCGCTCAAATGAGGAGCTAGCAACTTGAGCGCTCCTCGGGGGGTTGAGTGGTCATTTGATGTCCGGCACAAGGGCAATGTGCGATAGAGAAAAGCCCCGGACGAACAGAACCCGTCTGCTTCAAAACTGAGCTGGCAGGAGGGTGAGATGGATGGAGGGCGTAGAGAAAAACATGCAGACTTTTGTGCATGTTAGGGGTAGGGGAGAGCGGGCACAACCTAACGCTTTTTGGTTTTGGCTCAATCATTCAAAAAATACTTGAGTTTGATTATATTTTTACACAAGCAACACACACATCTCTGCTACAAATGAACATTTGAAGTTTGTTTCTAGTACGTTACAACTTACCCCATAGGTGGGGTTAATTGTAACAGGCAGGGGGTTAGTTGTTACACTTGCTAAAAATTAAGTTTGCAGGCAAATATTTGAATACTATTTTGTCTATATACTTGAAGTGGATATTGTTTATATATCTGTCTATAATAGACAGGTATCCACACTGTATTTATTCATCCAGCCCTTTTCTAACAATAATGTAGTTGAATTATAAATGGATACAAATGTCTAAATATGTGAGAAAAAGCAGCACAATTATGACAAAAAAATTTTTATATGTGACCCAGTCTGTATGAGCATCAAAGTCTGATTTTAGTAATTCATTTCATTATGATTTCAATCTTTGATGTGACCTTTTTCAATTAATATTAAAGATATGAACAAAAATAAATTTGACACACGATTTTTGATAAGACAGGCAAAAAAAATTTTGTTAGCAGCCAGCAATCATTCGTGTGTAGCCTATTTAAAACAACGGCAATAATTACGCTAACGTTAGAGGTTTTCATATCGTAAGTGCTGAGGGGTTAGATGTGCATTACAATTATGGGTCAAAATATTTTCAAGCCCACCAAAAAAGTTGCTAAGAGCTGCAGATATATTTCAAAATGATGCTATGTTTTAGTCAACAAGACGCTGATTAATGACAAAGCATTGGATTTGGTATCTTAAACACCCAACTTAGAAACCGAAAAAACATATGATGAAAAAATTTACTTGCATGCCACCAAAACACTCGTTCATCAATAACACTATGGAAAAACATTTTACATTTACAATAATTTGCAGGAGATCGTCTTTTGGCAGCATGAAAAAAAATACCGGAAAAACAAAACGCTCAACCTTGTGAAACAATGTAAACAGTCCGTGTTACAACTAACCCCGCGTTAGTTTTGCCCCGCACACCCCTACTTTTACTTATGTCTTTTCATCATTTATAATAAAGAAGCTGGTGAACATATAGCATAGGAGTTGGGAACTGATTTGTGAATCTTTCTGATTGATTCATTAAAAAGAATCATGTTAAAGAGTGATTCATTCGTGTTCCCATTACTAGAGCATTGCATTAGTGGCGCAAATGGTCATGGGTTCGAATCCTAGGAAACATAAAATGCATAGCTTAAATGCACTGTAATCTGCCAAATGCATACATGTAATTTGTGAGCTGGGGTACATTGGTTGTGCCGTTTGTTTGTTGTTGTGTGCAGAAAGCATGGTTGCCGGTAAAAAGCCAGTATTTTTTGCTCTGCTTCTATAGATGTTGTGTAGCTTCACATATTTTTCAGTGCATTTCATTTGGTCTGCAAAGCTATAAGAAATGTATATTACTTTGTGATGCATCCAATCACTAAGTAATAATAAAAGACTCATATGTTGTGGCTAAAAAGCACATAACTTTGTGTATTTGGTATAATACAGTGTGTTTTTGTAGTTTATGGTTCAAAAAACGCATTATTTTCATTTTGCACAAAGAGTTTTAGGTAGGCATGGATAAAGCTTCGCTTTTATAAAGTAGATCTCTTTGGATTTTAAACTTTTAACTTTACAGATCTTTTATGTGCACAGACATCATTTAACCCTCTAAAAACAAAGAAAAACATGAAATCGGGTCACATGACTCCTTTAAAATATGATTCTGCGCACCAAGTAATACATAGAAGCATGCAATTAATAAAATATAATTAGTTGTTAAACAGCGTTGATACTGCTATAGCTATAATTAATTTTGTAAAGTGTAATATGTCTTGACATTGCTATCTTGTTATGCACGCTGTGGACTATCACAGCAGAACACCACTAAACTCCTCAACCCGACTGTGTAAAGCAGAAGTTTCCCGTGAACATCATCCGTGACGGCTGAACTCTCAGGGTGCCGTCGAGGTCTTTGATTACCTGTGAGGAGCTCAGATGTGAGAAAGGCCAGTCTAGAAGAAAAAGATGGTCTCCGCGTAGCTCTTAGTCTGTAATTAATCGGAGGTGCGGCCCAGTATAAAAACCCACTCGGCTCCCATGCGGCCCAGTCCACGGTCAGCAGGTGTTAGGCTACATTAACTGCATGCACTGTCGCTATTTCAGAAGAAGAGGACAAGAGGAGAGAGGAGACTTACGGAGGTGCTTGATCCCTCGGAGCTTAGGTGCATGAGACGGTAGATGTGTACCTTTCATCTTAGTGAGAATTAAGGAGCGTCTGTGCTGTGAACCCTCTCCAAATCTCCACTAATTCATTCGCGCTGCAGACTCGCTTGGCGGCGGATAACCCGAGAATGATAATGAAGAGGAGGGAGTTCGGGAAGAGTCCCTGCCTTTGAATGTGCCTGATGGATCGAGGGAATCTTGCTTTGAATCTTGAGAGATGAATCTTATCTGTCATGAGATGTCCTCAAGAGAGAGTTGGCCAAAAATATCACTGTTTTTTAAATTGCATTCTGCTCCTACTTTTAGTGTTTTTTATGACTATAAATTGATGATATAGTGTATGAAGTCCTTTGAATGAATGTTTAGGTATTTTTAGTTGTTTCATTCCTTTTGGGAGCTGGACAGATATGGAGAAATGGTTTGTTAAGCATACGAGTTGCGAGTAAATACATTTCAGTTTGCGTGAACTACTTCTCGAGTGAACAAGCCTTTGCATGATTATTTATTATTTTTTGTTATGTACACACGCAGTTCTCCCGCGTGAATATAAAACTGTGGGTGAACTCGCGCTGTACCAGCTGTGGTCAAACAATTACATCCGCTGATGTTCAGCCGTGGAAAGCGATCCGTCCGAATGCCGATTGCCATTTCACAATCAGATTCCGTAATGAATATTTATCACCTCCGAGCTGTAGGAATTCTCAATCAATAGATTTTACCCACTAGCAGAAAGATTTTCTCTCTCTCTGCTGGCACCAACCTACACAAATGTCCTACATTATCATCACAGATGAGGAGCGCTGGATTTACATTTATGGATTGAAATGCCACACTTTTTCCGGCCGCACAGGAGTGAGACGGTTGATTCCTCTCTCCAAGTTTGTGAACTGGATTTTAAAAAAAAACAAGATGTTATCTTGTAGTTCACAACGGGCCACGAAATGCTTCGAGAACCCTGAACTCCCGGGCCTGTAATTCACTGAAAACTCCTGACCTGAGATTTAGGGAGAAATGTTGTAAAAATGTCAAGAAAGCAACAAGCATAAATCAACAACAACAGTTTAACATGCAGTTGAAATATCTGCTGCTAACATTTCTGTAAGTGACCTTTGTTCATAGCAGATGTGACTAGCGGTTGTTGTTTTTTCAATGCAACAATGTAACAGAGATAAGAGGAAATACAGCTGGCCTGTTTATGCTCGACTGTGCTTTTAAATTCACGGCAAGCGATGTAACGCAGTCAGAACGGAGATGATAAAGAGTCTGTCTACAGCTGCTGTAAGTCATTTTTACCCACACAGAATATCCTGACTACCTGACAGATGTAGGTGTTTGAAACTCAAACTCATTTGTTTTGTGACAACATCGACTTTGTAAACAGGAAAGAGTTTTGTCTGTCAATAAATTTATGATTAAGGTTTTAAATAGCAGAATATCATAATCTTATTATTTTAGCAGTATATACTATGTAAATAGCATGCATTTTCTATACCACAGTGACCTACTCATCATGTGCTAAAATGTGAACTATACTAAAGCACACTGCATACTATACTGTATCCCACAATGCAATGCCCTTGACTAGACCTTCTGTTTCCAGTGTGATGAGTGGACTGGAGGTGATATCAGAAAATATGATCTATTTCATTACATTAGATTTAGCAGATGCTTTTATCCAAAGCAGCTTACTAGGGGGAGAACATTTAACATTTCCGCAACTTATTATTTGTTTGGATTGATAAAAAAAATTTTTTACACAGAATGCATGATCAAGAATTTTAACTGTAGCTACTTGATGAAATAAACATCCGATGTACAGTAATGAGGCCAAATGTTAAAAAGCACCTATCTTCCGATACACAATTTCTCATTTCCTCTAGTGTATAAGTGTGTTAGTACATGTTAACGATGTGCAAAGGTAACGATGTACAAACCTCAAAGTAAAAGATGACGCGAGCTATTGTCTCCAATGTAAATCTCTTTTCTTGGACTACAACAAACACACGGATTGTAGGCAAACCGGTTGATGTGGACAAGACCGACATTATCATAATTCCTCCTGCTTCAGACTCACAGTCTGTAAGTAAACTCCTGTTAGCAACCGAATCTTTCAAACATGGTAAGGAGCGTCACATATCTGGCTGATGTCAGAGGTATTCAGGCCAATCACCACGTACAGATTAGCTGACCAGTCAGGAACACAGAGCTTTTCAGATCGATGAGCTTTGTACAAAATCAATGTGTTGAGGATGACAGGAATATTAGGAGCTACAAAAATTTACGGTATGTGGAAAATAATGTGTTTGAACCATAAACCACACAAACACATTGTATTACACCAAATACACAAAATAACGTTGTTTATTTAGCAATGAAATAGGTGCTCTTTAAGATGTCAGGTGACAACAATGTAGCTTACTATTGTTTGAAAAGTTTGCTGATAAAGCGTGTATGCCATCTCACATATTTAAAAGTAGTAGGGGAGAGCAGGACACAACCTATGCGTATTTGGTTTTGGCTTAATTAATAAAAAAAAATATTTGTGTTAGATTAATCAGAGGTGACCCTCACTGTCAAAAATAAAGGTAAAAAGCTGTCACTGGGGCAATACCCTTTAAAAAACCATTTAGGTACAAATATGTGTCTTTGAACTGCCAATATGTACCTTTGAAGTACTAATATGCACTTTTTGGGTACAAAGGTGTTCCCTTTTTAAAGGTAGTGTCCCAGTGACAACGTTTGTACTTTTATTTCTGAGAGTGCTGGACCACAAAACCAGTCATAAGAGTACATTTTTTTAATTGAGATTTATACAGTATATAATCTGAAATCCATACATTTATCAAGTTGAATAAATAAGCTTTCCATTGATGTTGGAAACATCTTTATTCAGATGTTGTCCATAGATGGTTTGTTAGGATAGGACAACATTTGGCCAAGATACAACTATTTGAAAATCTGGAATCTAAGGGTGCAAAAAATCTAAATGGTGTCCAAATCAAGTCCTTAGCAACACATATTACATTACAAGAAATGTACAACATATATTCACGGATCATGATCTTAATATGCTAATGATTTTTGACATAAAAAATCTATAACTTTAACCAATACGAATCTATACACTAGAAGTGGATATTGTTTGTGCATCTGTCTGTACAAGATAGATTTCCATCCATCCATCCATCCATGATCCTTTATCTAGCAATCAGTGGCATCTCGTGCTGCTCTTCCGAGGGGCGCAAATTCAAGATATGTGATGGGAGTGTCATGTGTGTTGCTTGTGTTTTTAAAATATGTGTTTATTGCGTCATGTGAACCATGCATCACATGTTTTGTGGTGCACATGCGTCAAAACCGTTTATGATAAAAGAGACGCTCACGTTCACAAAATACACACAAGATAAAGTGTATCTGGCAAACGTGAGCGTCTCTTTTACAGTATCATAAACCCTTTAGACGTGTCTGCAGCAGGCAATTATTTTGACAAAAAACACATGATGCACACAAGATCACTTGACGCGCAGAACACATATTTTGAAATTACGAACCACACACACAACGGGCTTCATACATGCTGTGACTAACTTCGCATTGTGCACGCTCGAAAAAAGAAGTCACCGGCCACCACTGCTACTTTTATTATGCATCAATGCATAAGAATAGATACATTTTAAGGGCCGCACAGTTAAGGCAAAAATTATAATTATAATCACATTTGCATTGTTAACGTTTCATTATCGTATACTTCAGGCTAGTTGTAACTGTGTTATTGTTACCCCCCAGTAAAAAAAAAATTCAATCCCAGCTATCAGTTACTAGGAGTTGTGAACATGTGTTTTAGGTAGCAAGATTTTTTTTTAAATTACCTCCATGCCTCCAAAACACTCTTTGTCTAGTATCTTAATAAAAACACATCAAAACTTGCATTAAATCATCTTCTGACAGCAAGAGAAAAAGACCAAAAGCACAGATTGCTCGGTGTAACTACTGTGAAATAGCTAAGTTACAATTACGTGGGGTTAGTTTGTGCCCCACTCACCCCTATAGGCAATATACAGCAACAATAAGCTGTATAATTAACAAACAATTGTATTTATACAGAGATATCATAAACTGTTTACATTATTATAGCTATACTAGAGTTTTCTTACAGTACTGTATGTACGGTTCATAGCATTTATCAGGGGCTGAAAATGGTTGTGTGGAATTTGACTAAAATAGATGCCAACGAGGTGCATAAATTCAGTGCATAAATCTTCCCAAATATGCTTAAGGAGCCAGTAAGTAAATAAATTTACCTTTAAAAGCACTCAGACAGAGATGCTGGTTATGATATGATGTTGAGTTATACACTTTCAGATAATTCCCCCACGCTGTTCATCCGCCGGTCTGGCAACGAACTTAAACAGATCAATGTGGTGTAATGAGTCTCCGATCTCCGTCAATACTCAATTAATGAAAAGGATGGAGAAAATATCAACATGCCGCCAGCCAGCACCGCTCGGAAACTGTAAGTAACGATTACTGAGGAAGCACTTTACAGCCGGAGAGAGATCCCCGACAGAGCCGTGGACAGTGGACTCATGGGAGGTTCGACCATAAACAAAGAGATTCTGTACAGATTTACGGTTTAGGGAGTCCTGAGAGCAGAGCCGTCGAAAAGCTCGCCTCTCTCAAATAGAAACCTAATTTGTAGCCCTGATGGGAGACTTTTAGAGGATACGTTTTCTCTCCCTGTACAAAAGTAAATGAAACTGCGTTGCACGAGGGTCAAATCTTGATGGCGTCTCTTTTGGCGTATATGGAGCAAAGCGTGACAATTACGTGATGTTATAGCTGTAACCTTTTAGGGTGATTACAGTGATTTTTTTCCTGTTTGGTGGTGCATTTTTACAAAGTGAATCGTACAGTAACGTACAATCAGTGTTGGGGAAAGTTACTTTTAAAAGTAATGCATTACAATATTAAGTTACTCCCCAAAAAAAGTAACTAATTGCGTTACTTAGTTACTTTTTATGGAAAGTAATCCTTACGTTACTTTTAAGTTACTTTTGCATTACTTTTTCTTACTTGTTACTTTTCTTACTTTTTTATAACTGAAAAGTTCTGCATTCAGAAATCGCAAAATTTCGATCGCAAAAATGTTAAGCTCTGGCCTGCCATCTCCGTTTCTGATTCAAACTGTTACTGCTAAGGCCCGCACGCATAAAAGTGTGTTATTTTTACGTGACTACGTTCAATTTAATTCAGTACATAATTTTTTATTAATTAATGAAACTGAAAAGTAACTCAGATTACTTTTTTTAAAAAGTAACTAAAATATTAATGTGTATATTTATAAAGTAATGCGTTACTTTTCTTGTTACTTCAGAAAAGTAATATTATTACGTAATGCACGTTACTTGTAATGATTTACCCCAAACACTGCGTACAATTATTCAAATAAAATTTTATACAACTTAGCCACCTTGTAGCCCATTCTCATCCATTGCATATAAATAAAAGTCGTGCAATACATACACCAAAGTTCAATTTTGCGTGCATATGATACGCCAGTCTTCCCGTTCACTTAATACCACACATCTTTTTGTGTCATTTTATGTATTGGTTTCTCAATTTTTTTTACCATTGTCGCTTAGGGTTGGAACAACTTTCATAAAATGACATCTTAATCCAAACCCCAATTCTAACCCCAATTCCAAGCAACGATGGTTGGGAAAAAAGAGAAACCAGTAGATAAAATAATATAAAAATATGTGTGGTATCAAAGGTGCAGTGTGTAAATTTTAGCGCCATCTAGTGGTGAAATGGTGAATTGCAACCAACGGCTTAGTCCACTGGTCACCCCTTGCTTTTGAAACACCGGACAAACATGTCATCGTCGGAGACAACTTAGTAAAAATATTTGTCCGTTAAGGGCTTCTGTAGAAAAATGGCGGCACAAAATGGCGACTTTCATGTAAGGGGACCCTTGGTATAGATAAAAAGGTCTCGTTCTAAGGTAATAAACACATAACGGTTCATTATGAAAGGTCTTTATACACCCCTGATAATATAGTTTTGTATATTATTTTGCATTTCTGTCAAGAGATCCTTTTAAAAACTACACACTGCACCTTTAAGTGAATGGGAAGGACTGCAGTGTCAAGCAAAATTTGGACTTTGGCAGACGTATTTAAAGGCTTGCTTTTTATACAAAAGTCATGAGAATGGGTTGAAAATATGTATATATTGCCATGAGATTGTGTTGGTTGTTCTGCACTGTTAATATATTGGTTACTCAATGTGACTTGATTTTATCCATTGGTAATGGATTGGATGAACTTTAGCATATAACACATTAAGACTCCCTTGATTTTTCATCAACGGTCCATGTTAAACGACAGCGAGAAAATTTGTGACCCAAAGTGGCTCTCTCAGTGAAACGCTCACGTGAGATCGTAGCCAGCCTGATGCATGACTGTATAAACATAACAGGTTGTGAATGAATCAGAGGTCATCGTCTGTCTGCCGGTTAATACATAATTTATGTCTCAGCATTGCTTCATTACAGAACATCAGAGAAATCAATGGCCCAGCGGGGTTGCTATCAAAGAGCACGAGTGCAGGTGCGCGCCCGTGTTCGTGCACGCTACTATAGACATCCCATCGTACCTCCAGCTCTCCTGAGCGAGTCGGCCTGCGCTGCAACGTTCTGACAGCAAGGAAAATAAATCCCCTCTTTATTCAGAGACGAATTCGGCGCACAAGTGGCTGTAATCAATAAACACGCAGCTGAGCGAAGTGATTTACGCCGGTCGGTGTTTCGCGCACAAAGAAAAGCTTGGTTCCCCCCACAGGCAGACCCCGTAATGGAGGCCTTTCAATCTTAATGGACGGCTTCGATTGTCACGCTTGTGTAGCAGTATTCAAAAGCGCTATCCGATCAGCCTGCGGGACAGCGCGGAGCAGACAGATGATTAGGTACTGCAAACGAGCCTTATCGCCAGGGGAAATTGATGACTCAATCCTGGGGAAGATGGACGACTTCATTTGTGTCATATAAAGAGTGCTGTAGTGCTCGTAACACTGTTAGGATTGAGCTTTAAGGGAAGCTTTCGTAATGATATTGCATCCAGATATGTCTCTCCTCTAGAATCTGGCATTCAGCCATCCGTGTGTCTGTGTGTGTGTGTGTGTGTGTGTGTGTGTGTGTGTGTGTGTGTGTGTGTGTGTGTGTGTGTGTGTGTGTGTGTGTGAGGGCCTGTAGAAGTCAGAAATAAGAGAAGTGACTTTCGCTTAGTGGTTTCTCTTTCATAGCTTACAGGTCTCACTCATGTTTCATTGATTTGCCCAAAATTATTAAAGATATAGAGAGGAAAGACATTGCTGATGTAAAGTAGCTTTACAATTAACCAATTAGTTGTAAAGATTAAACATATATGCAAAAACTTCTTGATAGAAACTTGCAAACTGATGCATTTCCCAGTAAATACCAACACGAATCTTATAACACATTTCTACACTGTAAAAAATACTTTGCTGCCTTAAAATTTCAGGATTTCAAAATCAACTCGGATTTACAAGTCATTTCAACTTACTATTATTTATCTTGACTAGAGATGAGTAGTTATAACTACAGGTGAGTTGTTATAACTTATAAAATTAAGTTGACATTTCTCAACTATATTTTATAAGTTGTGACAACTCATCTCTGTTGACATGACTTGTAAATCTGAGTTGATTTAAAAAAAAATTTAAGGCAGCAAAGTATTTTTTTTACAGTGTAGTGATCCAAAAACATTCACAGGTCAAAGAAGATTGATACAGACAATGGCAAGACCTTGTGGCCAATTTGTATGAATTCGTACTATGTGAATCATATAAAAACGTACAAAAAAGCAACCATAAAGCCACACCCCTAACACCAACGTCATGGGACGAAGGCCAGTCATACAACAACGTATGAATGAGATCATGCAAACTAATATTAATTGGCTACCTCGGAAAATAAGTATAAATTGCGGTGAGATTATGTTGGAGAAACCAAGACCGTACGAGACAAAAAAGACATCACCGTGAACGTAAATTTGTGTACTTAAGACAGAATGTTGAATTCTTCCTCACTTGTGCTTTGGGTGAAAGTTTCTACTAATTGAATACTGCAAATTTAAAAATGTATTGAGTTTTTAAAGCTTCTGACCTCAGCATGAGAGGAAATTTGAGCACAGCGTGAGATTGTTAAGACCTCTTCAGAAATTCTAGCAGAAATGAGAGACATTTTGAGAATCTTCAGAATCATCAGTTTGGTCTTTAGTTTAAGAGTTTTCCCTGTTAATAAGAGTTTTTGTCCTAACCAGTTACAACGCGATGCCATGGCATGCAACAGTGGATTGACTGACAGCGCCGACACAGAGATCTCATTCAATGAACTGTCAAAGAGTTGGTTAAAGAACTTTTCTGATTGGCTGTGTTTTGTGATTGATTGTGACGCGGCACGCCCATTTTTCGCATTCAGTTTGGACAGACAAATCTAATGCTGGATCATATAGCGATGCGTGTAGTTAGGACACAATGTTAGATTTGTTGTTTTTGCAATGATTATAGAAGCCTGGTCTCAACAGGTTGTATTAATACATACATTTCAAAAACTTTTTTATATGTTTAAATAGATGCTGACACATACAATGTAGACATATTTGCTACATTTAACTGTAGCATTATTACGTTTTATATATCTTATAAAACATAAAACATTTACAAATCTTTTATACTATAAAGATTGCTGTATATATTTTCTCTTTAACCATTTATTGATAACTTACCACACTAACCCATCCTAAACCTTACACTGTAAAAAATACTTTGCTGCCTTAAAATTTTTTGTTAAATCAACTCAGATTTACAAGTCATGTCAACAGAGATGACTTATAAAATATAGTTGAGAAATGTCAACTTAATTTTATAAGTTATAACAACTCACCTGTAGTTATAACAACTCATCTCTAGTTAAGATAAATAATAGTAAGTTGAAATGACTTGTAAATCCGAGTTGATTCAACAAAAATTTTTAAGGCAGTAAGTATTTTTTACAGTGTACCCTAAACACAAACCCTTTTTATACAAAATAAAAAAATAGGTAAATATATTATTTTTTGTAACAATATAAAAAGATATTAATGCAGTCAAACAGTTTAATAAAATCATGTACAGATAGAAATAAAAAGCATAAGAGAGAGTGACAGAAGTATAATCACAATATTTTATTTATTACTAAGTTTCAAAAGCAGTAAAAGTAGTTTAAATGAGGATGCAGCCGCGGTCTTCACAGAGTTTATGAAAAATTTAAGTTATTAATCAACGAGAACATTAATCCATCTTCCCTCTGTCAAGGCGCGCATTTCAAATTTCAAAAGTACATCGACTGAAAGACGGCAATCAATATTGCAAATCTGTGATGTAGCACACAGGAGCCAATGAGCTTTTAATATCACTGCCGTAAAGCAATGTGTCTTAAAGCTTCTTGAGGCGCTAAATTCATAACTAACATGCGATTTGACGTTTCCGGGCGCTTAAGAGAACTGGGATCAAGATCTCTGGATATAGGGCTGAATTTGGATTTGTTCCTTACAATCGTATGAATTTTTAAGATGTGGATTACAGCGAATTAATAAAATGAACATCTTTTGTGAATTTATGTTGTGTTTTGGTTGTTGCATAGAAGAAAACGCTAAAAATCATGAACATTTCATTAGGTAAATGAGTAAACTGTCTTATATAAATCAGAAAATAAAACATGTCATTAATATGAGTAAGAAACACCAATGTCTGCAGTTTTAATATTTATGAATAGGAATATGTACAAATCTGTACATCTGTAAAGCTATTAATACGTACATAATTAATGTATAAGTCCTGTCAACACATCAATATTATACATTTTAGTGTGCTTTAAAACATGAGTAAATATATGTGTGGTACAACCAAACTTTAAGTAAAAATACACACGTATTCTCATAAGATCATGTTGGATATAGTGATCATGTATAAGTCTAGTTATTTCTCAGTCTCTTTATTAGAACACAACCAGAAATAAATTTGTTTGCAGAATTAAGTGGAGTGTTTATTTTGAGCTTGCATTACACCTGAGCATAGCAGGAAACTTCTGGATCTCTTAAAGCGAAAGAAAAGAAAACTAATTTATTGTGATCGAATGACTTCAGGACTTCAATCTCCTTGAAAGAGCTCACGATGTGTTTAGTGCCAAAAGAGATCAACACTAAATACACTTTTACCTGAAGACATTGTTTGTATCTAAATAGCATGAAAAATAAATATGGATGACCATTATAAAACAACAACTGGTAGTGGCCTACGTATAAGACTTTTGCATAATACTGTATATTGTACAAAAACAAAGCAAAAATAATAAAAAATAATATAAATACTGTTCATACTCTTTCCACTCTTTATTGAGGCCTGGGTCGTATCTTGCATAGTTTTGTTTGTGAATGAGCGAATGTCATGCAGCCTGACCAAGCTGGGATCAGTCTTGAGATTATTTATGTTTCACATGTTTTGTTGTATTTTATTATTTGGTTTATTTTCCGCTATCTGCTGCCAAATCATAACAGACCTACAATCCACTATTTGAGAATGAATGAGATCTCATCTGTGACTGTTCTGTGCTATAAGAAAGAAGAGAGCGAGTACAAGGAGCCTGAGATGGAGGGAAGTAAATGGATAAAGAACAAAGGCAAAACACTTGAGGCGATCGGCCCTGGCAGCTCTTGAGCTTTCTTTCAGTTTTCCTGTAATTTTAAAACGTTTCCCTCAACCTCCAGCAAAGTGCAATAACAGTGTACAGATTGCTTATGTCATCACATTTTGACAAACCTTCCAATCCAATTTGACCTTCATTTTCACCCATTTGCTTCTCCTTTATTTCACTTTTCCTGCAGTCTCGCTTTCTCTTTATTTCTCAACTTTTTCCTCTTGCTCCTTCAGACATTCATGTTTAAAGGGGTTGGTCACCCAAAAAATAATAACAAAAATAGTCTTTATTTACTCGCCATTATGTGCTTCAGTACCTACATGACTGACTTTCTTCAGTGCAACAAACTAAAAGCTGCCAAGATCCATTAAAGTAGCCCATGTTAGTAAAAATATGACTTGTGTACAGTATTTCAAACTTTTTAAAGCCATACGTATGATAATAGATTAATGTGATATTAAGATGAAGAGGTCAATTGCAAATCTTGTCATGAACATGTGAACATTTTTCTGCTTAGGTAAATTATTTCTCATATGTTTCATAAACACCCTCGGCCATTTTCCTGGACAGGGATTATTTTAGTCCCAGACTGAAATACATGTTTGAGCTGTCTTAATTTAAAAACATCTTGCCCTGACCAGCCTGGTCTCAATGTTAATATGTAGTATACATAAGTGTCAAAAACACAAAACATAACAATTTATTTTTCAAGATGTGGATTACAGCAAAAAATAAAATAAACATCTTTTGTGAATTTATGTTGTGTTTTGGTGTAATAAAGGTTGCAGAGGAAAAAACACAATATGACTGAAAACATGTCATTAATATGAGTAAGAAACGCCAATGCCTGTGGTTTTAATATTTATGAATAGGAATACTTACAAATCTGTATGTCTGTAAAGCTGTTAATACGTAAATAATTAACGCATTAGGCCTGTGCATGAAAATATAAGTAAATGTACATGTGGTACAACCACACTTTATAAAATAAAATACACAACAGTTCTCATGAGATAATGTTTCCCTGACATATCTGAACATATCAGTGCCATTGTTTTATCTCAAGATGCACACTATTGTGTTTTGTAAGTTATGTCTGTAAAAACAACTTAAATGTCCTAATATAACTAGTCATAATCCTGGATTAATCTAAACCCTGTCTGGAAAACCACCCCTTTATATGAAGGTAATGTTATTGTTTTAGAGATTTCAGATATAAACATATTTTTTGGGGCACTCTGCTGTGATTTAAATGCTTTATAATACATTATTGTTATTGTACAACATTTTTGTTAATCACTTAATCACACTGTGGCAGAGCGAGCAAAGACAGACACAGTAGGTGTGGTGTCAGACCACTTGAGAGGCGTTTATTTCAACATAAATAAACAAATGTTTAAAAAGGTGTCTATAGGGAAGATAGTTTCCAAATAAAAGGGGTTTCAGTGAAGTGATGAATGGCTTTGGTTTGGGTTAGAACCGGGGTCCTGGTCGACACACGTGCTCCTACAAACGGCTCAGCATTACTTAAAGTCCACAGAGAGTGAGGAACCCGGCCCCGAATAAACCTAGCCTGTCAGGGCATGACCAGATCTCACAAATTTTTTGTGTTATAGTCATGGAATATTTTGCTCATTTATCCGTGTCATTGTCAAGGATCTCTGGATTTTTTTGTGTCCATAGACTTTCCTTTTCGGGTCAGTTTCACGTATTGGTTACTCAATTGTTTTTCCTATTTTCTTAACATTGTGTCTTGGGTTTGGGGTTAGAACGACTTTCTGTTAGATACAATGACATCCTAACCCAAACCCAACTCTAACCCTCACATCAGGCGACAATTGTTTAAAAATCCAGAAAAAATAGTATGAACCAATAGTTAAAGTGACATCCTAACCCAAATCTAACCCCAAACCCAAGTGACAATGGTTTAAAAATAGGAAAAACAATTGAGTAACCAATACGTGAAACTTACACGGAAAAGAAAGTCCAAAATTTGTGAAATCGGGTTGGCATGACACATTCTTGCTTTTGGGACAGGTCTAGCAGTTGATTAGTCAAACTTTTCTGTGTAAACTTTATCTGCTTTTCTGCCATTCCAAATCGTTCTCGTGTAGGTATAATCATCCCATTTCGTGTCGATTCCATAATTGGAAAAATTGTTTTTTTTTTCCAATAACAGCGTCATTTGGAATGTCATAATGTGTCAGTTGTTGCCTTGGCAATGCAAGAGTTTACAGATTATTTTTTTCTTTTTTTGGTGTTTAATTCGATCAAATAAAACACTTTACCAGCTCAGCTACAAAGAGAAACTTCTAGCCAGGCAACAGATGCGTGACTATTCCTGAGCGAAGGGCTTGACAATCGTGCTAAGATTTCCGGGCCAGGAAAATTGTAATTATTCCATAATATTTTTAACTCTTGTCCTGATGGCAGCTTTTTTTTGCCAACTAGCGCCAGCATTTTTTATGATTTTCACAAAAGTTTAATGCCCTCCAGAAAATGAAAGAACAGACCCTCTGCTTTTAAACATAAAAACCTTTTCATCCTATCTTCATTTGTTCTCTTTTTATCCCCTTTCAAATATGGGTAGGTTTCTTTAAAAATGTTTATAAATGACTTTTGTTAGAGATCAATTTCAGAGCGATGATCAAAACATACACAGAGTTTTTACTGTTTTTGGAGCAGTGGATAATTCAGTGTTTTATAAGTTGGGTAAGAGCGCAACCTAGTGGATAATAGCGGAAATATGGATTGCCGTAAAAACTCGTCATTGGCAGGAAAGCGTTTTCTCTTAATGGCGGGGAAAGAGTTAACCTCTCGATGCACACTAGCTCGCGGACGGAAAGACGTCAGTTTTTTTAATGCTGCTAATAATATATATATATAGCCTACTGTGTACAAACAACAATAATAATAACACTACCATACATCGGTTAAAAGGTCTAAGGGTTTAGCATCAGTGTATGGTGTCCGTTTTGAGATTAAATTGCTCTAGCATCATAATATAGCATTTTATTACAGAAGTCCATATAACAACATGCATAATATAAACTGACTCCTTACCTTTGTGCTGGTATAAGGAACGCGAATCGAATCCAGTCTGTTTCAGATGTGTGAATAACCCATAAAAACTCTCCAACAAAGTACATCCAATGACCATTTTTGTCCACAAATGCGTATAATCCGTGAAATATGGATATATTTTCCATTGTTTACATCAGATTTCAGATGCACGTCTTGTAATAGATTATAATATACAATCTGAGGACTATTTACATCGTAACACTTGGATATGAGATCACACTCGCGTTCAAAACCAGCGCTCAAACTTGATTGTACAGGTAGGCGGGAGTATAATACATAATATCCAAACAGCGCTGTCAAATATCGTAACGTCATCTGACTCGCGCGTTCCTCCAATGACTTCATGGAAAACATTGATAGACAGAACGTGTAGCCAATTAGAACACGAATTCAACGATCTTTCTGTGAAGCTTTATTTCCTGGTGTGGATACGGCATTTTATACGCTTATATAAGGATAAACAATAAAAAGAACGAACGTGTATGCATGTAAACAAAAGACTTTTATTTTGTGGCTGACTGGCACTTAGAAAAGTTCACTAGTCTTACAAAAACTCTTTCAAGAACCTCATTTTTGGGTCTATTGACTTCAAACGTGAAATATAACTTCTGTAGACTTGTGGCTTTGGCCTCATTGCATTTCTAGGTTTCACACACATATTGATCTTTAAGATTTTTAGTGTTAAAAAAGATGTTATGCAAAAAAAATTTTATTACAATGTACTTCAACCTCTCTAACTTTTTAAATTTTCATCTTAAAATAATTTTGAAACATGGAAAACGAAGCTCAAAGTGTCAGTTATGTCAAAGCTCAGTTATGCTTATACTATAAATGGTTTAGTAAAAACAGCCCTTTTAGTGAAAGTAGGTATTTTCATGGTTTCGGGCCAGAATGGGGGTGCTTTTCAAGAGGTTAAAAAGGTTTTGCCCGGTGTCATGAGCAATTCGGTCCCCCCGAGCAATTCGGTCTCCCCTAGGACCCCGCGTGATTCCATTGGCTGGAAAAACTCCTCATGGGTAGTTTTCTTAGCGCCTTATTACAATTCCTACAAAATCGCGTTATGATTTATGTAGTTAGAACGTTGTTAAAATTACAATTGATGTCTTTTAAATGATGTTTCATATAGTAGTATATAAATGAGGCTATAGGTGGGAGATCTACACATTGCTTGTGTCATATTATTTAGATATTATATTCTGTACTGTACCATTTCCACTTTTTACTGTCTACTTATACAATTACTTACTCATTAATTAGTTATAAAAAACATGATTACTACATAGTTGAATCACACATTTAAATTATAATTTATAAGCCATGATTACTACACTTTTACTATTAAAAAATATATATTCCGTAAGGTATGTAAATTTTTAATTTGTGAAAATAAAAGTATGTTTTTTGTAAAGCAGATGATGACACAAAAGTACTGACATGTCTGCAACATGAATATTAGTTTATTATATTATTTTTTGGTTAACTTTTATTTAAAAAAAATTTTATGTTTCTATTTTGTACAACGTAATTAGCTTGCTAGACCGCTTACGCAGACGAGATATCGCAATCACTCATTTTTGAGCAGGCATTAGTGCTAGGTACCAAACTGGGTCCTAGGGGAGACCGAATTGCCCGGGGGGACCGAATTGCTCATGACACCGGTGGTGGAAACATGCAATTTAATTCCAAACTTGATAAAATTAAATTGAATGAATATGACACATATATGTATTTCACCATGAAATTGAAATTATTTGTATTAACGACTTGTGCGTGCACTTCATTGTTTTTTATAATCTTTAATCAAAAACATTAACCTCTAACCCCCTTCATTTCCTGTCATGAGGAATGCCGTGGAGACGGGCTATCAGAGACTTGTTTTGAGGCAATCCGATTGTTAAGTCTGACGTCATGTGTTGCTTCTGGGTCCAACCGCTCACAGATGTCATAGAGAAATAACAAAAAATCACGGCTATAATACACTCGTATCATAATGAAAAACTACCAAAACACCTGATCCCAAATCCGTGATGACCAGACATGGACTTATGGACGTGGATTTTTTTATTATATTAATACATTACTGTCTTTGTTTCTGGGACCCTGAGACAGCAGTTTACACGGGAGTTTATAAAATTATAAAAATAAAATTTTAGCTTAAATGTGTGCTATGAATAAATAGTGCTCATAAATGGCTGTTTAAACGTGGTAGCTTGGAGCTGGAGAAGGTATTCCTTACGTCAAAACTTAACAAGCGGATAACATGAGCCTGGAGACTGCACTGTGAGTTTTTAAAATGTTTGCTTAAATTAAATAGTGCTGATAATCGGCTGTTTAAATAATATCCTCTATTGAAATGAGTGAAGTATACGTCATCACTTAACAACCGAATTAACAACATGGCCCAAATTCAAAAGATCCAATCGGTTCTCAATAAAGGAAATCAAGTCCCCCCCTACATTTTTTTTTTAAATCAATTTAGAAGTCACTTTTCACATTTCACTTTGTTGTACATCACGATATGCAATAGAAGACATCGCTCCTTCCATTTCATGGTGACTTTAATAATGTAATTGATATTTAACAGGGTTTGTTTCCATATATATTCTCATACTCATTCCTGTGTGTATAACTCTCTACAGTATATTAACTCTGGCCTTGTCAATCACTCGCCTGAAGCTGCGATATCTGATTTTCATGTGTGATAAACAGAGCAGCGTGAGGAAAATCAGAGGCGCTTCTCATATCAAACAGACGGCCGTTTGCGTTCCCACCGTCGTGAGAAACACTCACCAGGGAGATGGAGACTGACATTTACCTGTGATTCTTCCAGTAGGGCCTAAAATGACAGAGCGCGTAATACGTTCAGGCCCTCAAAAAATGCCACTTCAGATCTGAAATCAATTTGCATTTCCCCCGAGCCCGGATAACAGGACGCCGTCAGAGGAGGATTCAAATCCGCCATCAATAATGATGTTACGGGAGAGGTTTCGTGGAGGGGAAAGAGATCAAATTGAAAGACTGATGCTGTATGTTTCAAATGATTGGCCTGTGAGCTGTGTCTGTGTTTATGTGTGTGTGAGCTCGTGTGGTTATTGTACTGCACCCTATTAGCGTCCCTTGTTCTTTGCTCCAGGTTAAGACTTGCAGGAAGAGATGCATTTAAACTAACAGATGAACGTGTCAGCTGTGACTTTTTACCTTCCACCCAAAACATTGATTGCCTACTTACTGTTTAAAAGCAGTGTATTATATAATATGCAAAGTTTTATACCATATATATACAAACATATAAAAAATAATCAATTTAAAATTAATTTAGTTATTAGAGTGACTATTTAAATATTGACCACCATATTTGAATTTAGTGCTGATATGTGTTGGTTTTAATTGTTTCACTTGAGTAGAATTTGGCTAATCCATTTCAGTTGTTTGGTTTACTTACCTAAAAAGCTGCAATACTTTTCACATAACTTTTTCAGTTAAAAAATAATCTGATGGCTGCGTTTATTCTGTTAAGATTGTAAGACATCAGCAGCAATGTGATTTATGTTGAAACGTTTATGTTTTCATTTAGTTAAAACAAATGCGGCAGATTATTTGTTCAGATGACTTTTTTTCAGATATGTAAAAATTTATAATGATAATGATGAATGTATAATGACAGATCCGCTCTGCATGGATGAATCTGATGTCTGTGATCACCGCAACAGAGTTGTAGCACAACACACATAGTCAGTGTTGCCAGATATAGCCATTATCAGCCCACTGCCGAAATGCAACATAAATTGTCAAAAATGTTTGATCACACAGGCTTAGTTCACACGGCAGGTCTTAATGCTCAGTTTGTTATTTGCAGAAATCTGATTTTTTTTGCACTGTTGTTCACATTATCATTTAAATGTGACTGCCATCAGTCTCATGTGTGAACTGTATAAACCCTTTTACAGCTCATGTGATCAAATAGCCTGCGCGCGCATTTTGGCAACAGAAGTGGTGTTATTCCCCATTGGTTCAAATGTGTTTGCAGCTCAGAAAGTGAATTAAAATGGTTTCCCAGCATCAAAATGTCGGGTTTGGTTGCACTAATATAATATACTAATGTACGTATATATGTATCTGGCAACTTTATTTTTGACCATCTGCTAACGTCTTCTATCCACTCCGCTATTGTACGCGGATCTGGTAGCTGTGTTGAAAATGTTGATAAAGGCAACTTTTTAAAATGTTTATACATTTTTAGAAGGAAATTTTCCTAGAAGCCTTTTGTGAAACTTTTGTGAAAATCACAAAAAATGCTGGGGGGCAACTTTTCTAAAAATTTTAAAATGATATTGCAGAATAACATAAAAATTCATCAGGAACACGTTTTTTAATGCAAATGTTTTCTTTTAATTGACAAGATAACTTGTCAATGGCGGGATAAGTGTTAAATGCAGAACAGGAACAGATAAGTATTGGGAGGGCACAAGTTAACAAACTAACAATAAACTGCAAATGTATGACACCCGCCAAATTGATCCCAAACCAGCCCAAATTTTGTCCACCTGCCCAATCACATTTTTAGCTGCACAATCAAATTCAAAACTGCCCAATTGGGCGGGAGTCCTCCCAATCTGGCAACACTACGTACCAATAATTACTTTGCAAATAACTGCTATATTATGTATCAAAGAGATATGGCGATAGAGGCAAAAGCTACGAATAGCAGTGTTAACGCTATAATTGGGTCCCCAGTGTTTCTATCAACCTAGAAAATGTGTAAAAAAACAACAACCCAGTAACTTAGTTTTGGTAAACCATTATCTGCAAGCATGTGGAAAAAATAGGTCATTGAAATCTGGCTCCCCTTGTGATGTCAGAAGGGAATCTTATTATAATAATACCGCCCCTTAATCTGCACTATCCAACCACGGCACTGCCATTTAGTGCAGAGATCAGCTCATTTGCATTTTAAAGGACACACCCAAAAAGGCCACATTTTGCTCACACCTACAAAGTGGCAATTTAAACATGTTATAATAAATTATCTATAGGATATTTCGAGCTAAAACTTCACATATATGTACCCTAGGGACACCAATGATTTATTTGACATCTTAAAAAAGTCGTATGAAATGTCCCCTTTAAGAACAAATAGTGACACCATGTCCTATATTTTTATAAAAAAGCTTCAGCTAAAGGAAGGAACTCATATTATGAGGGTGCAAATTATAGTTTTGGACAAACTTTTAAAGAGATAGTTCACCAAAAATTGAAAATTCTGTCATTGTTTATTCACCCTCAAGTTTTTCAAAACCTGTATCATTTTTTTTGTTCTGCTGAACCCAAAGGAAGCAGAAGCACCATTGACTTCAATAAAGATTCTTTTTTTCTACTATGGAAGTCAATGGTGCTCTTGTTTCCTGCTAACTTCCTTCTGTGTTTAGCAGAACAAAGATATTTATACAGGTTTATACAACTATCCCTTTAAGTTATTTGAAAGACTTCATGATAGAAAACAAAGCATTCTTTTGATCTTCTGGAGTTATTTCCATCTCCACAGTGATAGACACTTCTCCAATTTGCGTAGCAGATCAGTGTGCCGTGTAGTTTTCACCAGGAATTTTGCAATTAAACACATTTATTTAAAAAAATTAAGCTAAAACCTCACTGACTTCTGGCTTCTCTCATTTTTTCAAAGTAGACAACAGATGTGTTTCTGCAAACCTACCGCTGCACTGCATAGATCAAGAAATGAATAATTAAAAACGTGGAAAAACAATAACCAGAGAATCTTTTGCTCCGTTACACCAATTTCTATATTTGAGATGCCCTACAATCAATAGAAGAGCTACAGTCAATTAGGGACTTCCAAATAGTAATTAAGATATTAATATGAATCTACACTTTCAGAGTTAAAGCCAAAATGGTGTAAGAACTTCATTTGTTGTTGTAATTAAAATGTTGCTTGAATATTCGACTCCCTACAAAAAAAGCAAGACGGATAATTGCCACTGAATTAGAAGAGAAAACCGTGTCAGTCTTCAGATCAAGTAAAGGAGGCATTATTAAGACATAACTTTTCTATAATGGGCCACTCTTTGGTTCCTTGACATTAATGAGGATATTTATTACGCAGTGGGAGAGGAAGAGGTATCAGCTGTGATCAGCACATCATTAAGTTCTTCCTCAACTGCCGTTCTCAACACGCTAACAGAGGTACATGACACTTTGGGCACTTTGTGAAAATGTGCAGCCAATGAGGGATGATGATATGATGATCTGGAATGTTCCATGTTATGCGGTGGGGGTCGGGGAGTCCGGGCATCATCATTTCCCTCCATTCAAAACTGGGTGAAAATATTGGAAATGACAGGTAGAGGATGATGACCTCATGACATCAGTGATCGGATGGATGCTTTGGTATCGGTGTGGGAGACCGGAATTATGCATTTTTGGGGTGCAAGTGAGAAGAATAATTTGGTGTTGCTAAATTACAAAGTAAAAAGCTTCATTGACGCTATTTAAAGGTGTCGTGTGTCATTTTTTTCAATGTTATAATGTTTTCTGTAATTTCAGTTGAATATACAGAGACAACTAAGATGACAGTCCAATGTAATCTCATGAGAATACACTATGTGTGTACCGCACGTACATTTACTTACGTTTTCATACACACTGAAGCGTATAATATCAACTAGGGCTGGGCAAATTTTTCGATTAATTGTTTTTTAAAACGTGGTCGATTAAAAATCGATTCTCAAAGAGCAGAATCGATTTTTTTCATATTTATTTCTGCAAACATTGAACGGAGGAATGGAAGCATTTTAGATTTCGCAAGCAAGATGTGTTGTGGCTTTTAATTTCTTTTTATTAATTACCCACTTGTAAACTGCTGTTCACTGTTCTTTTTTATTAATATAGTATGTGTATTAAATCTATATTCATTGACTTGAATCAAGAATCGAGTATAAAAACCTAAATTTAATCGAGAATCGAAAATTGAACCGAGAATCGGAATCGAATCGATTTGATAGCTTGTGAATCGAAATCGAATCGATCTGGAACATCTCAATCGATACCCAGCCCTAATATCAACGTGTTGACATGACTAATAAGTTAATTATTAACGTATTAACAGTTTTACAGACGCATAAATGTGTACGTATTCCTATTCATAATTATTAAAACCGCAGGCATTGGCATTCTACTCATACTATTGACATGTTTTCAGTCATATTATCTGACTTATTTAAGACTTAGTTTAAGTTTACTAATGAAATGTTCTTGACTGTCAGACACAATATTTAACCAGATTACACTTTAAAATATTAACATTTCTGTAATCATTTAACCATTTTGTAATATTTAATGTGTTTGCCATGACACACAAAAGGCGTTTTCTTCTATGCAACAATAATGACACCAAAACACAACATAAATTCACAAAAGATGTTATTCATTTGCTGTAATCCACATCTTAAAAATGCATAAGATTGTGAGGAACAGATCTAAATTCAGCCCTTTATGCAGCGATCTTGATCCCAACGACAGCAAACGGCAAATATCGCATTCGTTATGGATTTTTAATTCAAATATCGCTCCTCAAGAAGCTTTATGACACATTGCTTTATGGCAGTGATATCAAACGCTCATTGGCTCTACAGATTTGCGACATTGATTGCCATCTTGCTTGTGAAATTTGAAATGCGTGCCTTGAAAGAGAGATGGATTAACGTTATCATGAATTAATAACTTTAATACTTCTCTGTACTTCATAAACTCCAGAGAGGACCACGGCTGCAGCACATCCTCATTTTAACTTCTTTTGGTACTGCTTTTGAAATTTAGCAATACATTTAAACATAAAAAAAATATGTTTTGTGTTTTTGAAAGTTACGGACAGTAGTAATACTAACCGTAAGACCAGGCTGGACATTTATTTGTTGATTCAATAGTATCTCATGGCAATTTGTACGCATTTTATGAGGTGGCTAATATATATGATTCGTACATTTTTTTATTTTTTTCCCTTGATGTTGGGGTTAGGGGTGGGGTTTATTGTTTTTATGGTAATAATACGTTTTTGTACGATTTACTTCATACGAATTCTTGTAAAAAACACAATGGCTTGAATTCTCCTGAGATCAGGCTGGTTGTTTTTAGTGAAAACAATGTAAAAAAAATCTAGCATTTTTAAAATATTAAACTGGTTGTCTGACAAATAGCAGATGGAGGTGCTTTTGATTTTTCTTTGCTTTTTTTTTTGGTTTTGCTATTTTGGCATTTTGCAGAAATGTTGCCTCAAAGTCTGTATAAAATGTTCAGATATGGGCCTTTTTTCGGTAAATTCATATAACTAAAAATGGCATATTATTATGTGCATATACATACATTTCAGTTCCACAATAATTTGATTGAATAATACAATTTCCACATGTAGAAACACAATGCAGGCCCATGTATAAGCTATTAGACTCCTTTATTAGTTTATAAGGAATCTTTGTATTAAATGCAAGTTATTATGGTTTAGTATTTATTGCTTATTGCATATGACTGTTTACACTCTAGGCTGCATCTGCTTTAATTCATTTTTATATTTGCATACAACAGTAACTATACAAGCTATACATTTCACCAGCACGTGCGAGATCAACATTCTGTTAAGCAAAATGTGGCTTGATGTCATTCTTTATAACTTCTTCGACAGCACCGTCCGCACACACCAAACTGCAAGAGTCTAACGCACCCGTATGCATCTCAGGCGCTGTGATCTCAGCCATCTTGACCTCAGCTGACCTCATGACCCTTACCTAGACACCTCTTTCCTCCATCATGTAGGAGTGAAGCTTGTGCGTTTTTAACTTTATGCAGCAGAGCCAAGTGCTAATTGGAGGTGGGCAGTTTGACTGGATAAGACCACCTGCTCGCTCTACACACACACACACACACACACACACACACACACGTAACTGTAATGTTTCTGCATGCACTTAAACCTCAGCATACACAGTCAGTCCTGCCTGCAGCTAGACAGCAGCCTCAGCGGTCTAACATCCATCTTTAGATCAGGAATATTTTGGAGCAGCTATTCTTTATCGATTGCTTGGAAGCTCTTTAAATGCATTTATAATGCACAAGTGTGAAAGCTCAGCCTGTTTCTTTCTCTCTCTTTCTCATAATTACAGCAAACATACCATTCAACCTCATCTTGGTTAATAAAGAGTAAATGTATTTAAACGGTTATAAAAAAAATAGTAAGGGCATAATTTTAGGCTTTTACATTATTTTAATGACATCTTAGAAAATTACCCTCCAGATTCTCATTTGTGAATCAGTAGGCCTATCATGAGGCTTTCTGTAATTCCTGTTATTCTAAGTGCTAATGCTCATTGCACAAAAACAATTTGTGTAAATAAGAATAAGAATGCAAAACAATATTGCTGAAACCTGGCAAATAACTGCTTTGAGCACATGTGCATTACGTATTCGGAATGAGCAACATAAAATATAGCAATGATTAAACCTGAGAGATTCCAGTCTGTTTGATTTTTATCAAGTAAAAGCTTGTAAGGCAGGTAAATGACACACAGTACAGATAAAACACGGACACCTTTTTTTCTATTTCTTTTACATCATGCACTTTAAACACATACACGCACACACACGTAAGGAATTGTGTGTGTTGCTTGTTAGAAATGAGGAGATAAAACTTCCAATTAGTGCGGCAGTGACCACGCGCTGGAGACAGAGCGCGCCGACGCGTGTGGGTGCGTGAGCGCGCTGGGTGAGGGTGCGATAGTGGAAGAAAAGAGAGGGTCGTGAGGGAGAGAGAGAGAGATGAAAACAGCTTAAGCATTCACTCAGAGGAGAGAGACAGGTCCTATTAACATTTAACAGCATTTGTGCAACTTGGTGCGGAGGTTATGATGCAAATGAAGGAGAATTAAAAACGGCCAGGGCGTTTGGCATTGATGGATTGCAGTCTGGCAGCTCTCACACTTCCTAGTGTCCATCAGAAGCGATTACTATGTAATTAAAGCTTATTTCTGGACTCTCGGGCGCATAATTACTTTGTGAATGTAACCATCATCTAAAAGCTGCAGAAAACGCGTTAGCGTTTAGTCATTTCCGCCGGCGCGTGTCAGATATAGCCATCGGACGGCGCAAAAGAACTGTCACTTTTAATAAGAGGCAAAAATTAAATGAAACAGTATGCTTATTACAGAAAAATTAGGCTTTCGAGAGTCCTTTTTGCGATTTGCATAATTTATTCTTTCTCTCTTCCCCCCCTCCTCGCCCCGAGCTTTAGGCAATTTCCCCTCACATTTAAATCGATTGCACATTTAAGGCTACTTAAAGAAAATTATCACTTTGCATATTTTAATTGTTATGAAGGAAGTGATTTGAGAGAGGTCCTCGCGCGGGAGAAAAAGAGAGAGAGACGCGCGGCGCGGGCGTCGCAGATAACCCGTGAGTTCAGACTCTCCACTCCACTTTCATCAGAATGCTAATGAGCGCGCACACACGCGCCACCACAAGTGGATATCTTTGATATTTACAAAATAGGCCCTAATAACTGAAGTGTAATTTGTTTTACTCAACTTTAGTTTTTCCTTGTTTTCTTATCACTGCTGACTTTTTATTCAGATTTATTTTTTCATGGTTTGCTTTGCAGTAAAACACAGTTCACACAGACTCTCATTTTAGTTAACGAGGAATTTAATGCGCCTGGATGTTTCACATTTACCACCAACTTACAATTATATTTATTTTCTTTTGGGTGTATTTGGTCAATTGCTTTTTTAATGAAATGATGTTGAACAGAAACCTAATGAGAATGGTAACCAACTTATCTTTGATAAAAAAAAAACTAAATAGGCCCTAATAACTGAAGTGCATGGTTTACACAACTTTATTTTTACTGTTTCTTATCACTGCTAATTTAATTTTATATTTATTTATTGTTTTTGGTGAAATAACAGATTTTACAGACTGCCAGTTAATGAGGAAGCTAGAGTGAATATTTTATATTTACCAATTGCATTTTTTAAGTTGTTATGGAGTATTTGCTCAGCTGCTTTTTTAAAAGTTCATCAGAACCAGACCAAGAAACTTAACCGTGGTTTAAGTTGAACTAAGCAACAAAATAGGGCTTATTTTAGTATAATACTTCACTTTAGAGAGCCACATTTTTAAGAATGTCCTCATATAGCTAATAAATCATATCTGTCTTGAGATTTCAGGTGGTGTTCACTGGCACAAAATCTCTTGTAGCTTATAAATCAAATTGCTGTCATTTAAATCTAGTCATGTCCACTGATGTAAATATTATGTTATAATATATCATTAGCCTGGTACCAAAGCAATGTTGCGTTGAACATAGACGTCTAGGCTAAAACAAGTACAAATTTGGGATGTCAGTGAAAATTTAAATCATTTAACCATAAATGAAATAAAATCAATAACCTTGTAATCACTGTTGACTTTGCTTGCATAATGAAATATCCTAACATCTTACAAGTTATTTTGGCAAAAATGAAATGTAACCAAATTTAAGTTTATTTTGGCTAAAAGTGGGTTATTCATAGCCAGGGGCGATTCTAGGATTTTCATTTTAGCTAAGCCCTACAATAAGGCTATAGTAATAAAAAAATAAATGAATAAAATAAAAAATGTTTAAAACAGTGTAAGGATAGGCCTATATACGAACAGTGGCAGAGCTAGAATTAAATGGGGTGGACCAGACTAAAGAGAGGAAAGAGCCGAAATTTAAAGGAGACTGACGCAATCATGAATCTGTGTACAGTTTATGGAGCTAACATAGCACATTTTTTAGGGGGGCTAAACCTACCCCCAAAAATGGCCTAACGACTATATCAGGTCTACCTATAGACGATGAATGAAATGACGGCTATTGCTTTATGGGTAAGATGTCCTCACTTATCTATGTGTGATTGGTCAGCTAGTTTTGTCCAGTAATGTTCACAGACTTTACGCTTCACTTTCATCAGAATGCTAATGAGCACACTGACACCAGGACAAGTGGATCTTTGATATTTATAATAACCGAACTATAGAGTTTATGCATTTTTCTTATCATAGCTGTTTTTATTTTGTGTATTTGGTCAATTGGTTTTGTTTTGAAATGAAGTTCACAGACTTCAGCTTCACTTTCATCATGTTAATGAGGACGCTGACGCTAGCGGATCTTTGATGTTTACAAAATAACCCCTAATAACTTCAGTATCTTTTTGACAAATTCATTTTTCATAATCTATTCGCACCAGTGATTTTGTGTTTTGTTTGCTTGGTTTTGACAAACCACAACAGACAGATATTTCTGCTTCACTTTCTTCAGTATGCTGAAAATGTGTGTTAATGCCAGGACAAGCGTGTCTGTAATGTTTACAAAACAGGCATTAATTAATGGGTTGTAATTTGTGTCATACAGCTTATTCCTGTTTATGACAGTTTTTTCTGTCTATATTTTGGAGAAATAAAACAGTAAGTGCACACATACAGTATAATTGATCCGTTGAATTATTTTAAAATATTGCACACCCAAGATGGTAATGCGGCATGACACAAACCTGGTTTGCATTATTTTCAAATAATTCAAAGGGCCGGAGTCAATTATTCTGCTTGTACCAAGGTTACCACAAACATATGACAGGTCAGGTGTGCATTTATCAAAAAACAATGCATACTCATTTAACATTTCTCAACCAATCAGGATAAAGCATTCAACAGCCTTGTGGTATAAGCTATGTCAGGGTTCTCACGGGTCCTTGAAATCCTTGAAAGTTAGTTAATCTGGGGGAAAACATTCAAAGCCCTGGGAAGTTTTTGAAAATATACATGCATAGATGCAGGTCATTGAAAGTGCTTGAATCTATTTTATGCAAGAAGTTTTCTGGAAAAAAATCCATATTATTCCCTAGCACGTGCTAAACTGTTCGCTTTAAATGCTTATATCTTCTGTATGCGAATGTTGATTCATACCAAAATGCTTTTTTGCATAGTTGTGTTTGGCACATGAAAACGTCTCGGGTTACGTATGTAACTGTTGTTCTTTGAGAAGGGAACGAGACGCTGCGTCTCCCTTGCCATACTTCCTGTGTCCCTGTAACGCAGTCTTTGGCAATACTTCAGATAGCGATATACTTCCTGGCTCTCGTGTCACCCTGTCTTTGTCGTTAAGCCTCACCATTGGTTGAATTTGATAAACACATTCAGACGCACTTACCCCTGGAGGCGTCCCCAAAGTGTAACTGCAGTGACGCAGCGCGAGTTCCCTCGAAAGGGAACTGTAACAATGTATCTTAAAAGGTAACACGATGTAACCTTGCTCTCACTTGAAATGTGTCCCCACATTGAGTCCTTGAATTCGAGGTTTTTGCACCTGGAAAGTCCTTGAAAGGTCCTTGAATTTGAAGTTAACTAAGGTGTGGGAACCCTGTAATGTATAGAACACCATTCAAGTAAATAAAAATGCTAAATCGAATGAATATAAAGTATAAAGGAGTTAATTTAAGTGTGCTCTTATATGTGCCACCTCAGCTGTGACATTAAGGACGAGCCTGAGGAAATAAAAACTGACCAGAGACTTTTGATGGTGCTAAAGCCTCCTGATTAGAAGCCAACATCAGTCAATGCATGACTCAGCAACGCTCACCGCTATTGGCTGCCACGCTGTGACCTATATTGAAGTGAAGGAGACCTGCAGACATTACGCCTTTTATCAGCAGAGTTGCAGAACTAATTGCATTTTAATGAACACGGAGGCAACCTTCCAGCTATTAGAAAAAGACTTGTAGAGTCCAATGAGAATTTACAACATGTCATTATTGTCTGATTATAAGTCATAAGCATACACTATTCACATTTTTTGATGTAGGCTTATCCTTTCTGTATTTAAGTGCCATAGACATAAATTACAAATTTAAACACACTGAGCTATATCGCTAAAAAACGGTTCACGCCAGCCCCCCATTGTGATTTGGCCCGAGTGCGTTGCTTTGGAGGACCCTGTTTGAATTGCATCCATTAAGAGAGCGTATTTTAACATATACAGCTACTGAAATGACACGCAGCTCTTTACAAATGAAACAGCCATGGGCACCAAATGCACCAACTTCCCAATGTTAATTGTACTGCAGCTTCCCACGCACAGACCATCAACTACATAATTATGCCATCAAAAAAAAGCAAAGAATAAATCTAGGGCATTAATGGAATGTCTTATACGAGAGAAAGAATAATGAAATATCACAAACAATAGAAACTGTATTTAAGAAACGCAGCAAATGGTTCTGGAAACGGATGCTAATGGTCATCTTTCACAAGCGTAATTGCTGGGTAGCACCAGGACTCACTTGCCAGTACTATCGTGCTAAACGCCAGGTAATGTCATTTGGAAGCATTATATTTGTTTAATACTCAGCTTTTAAATGTGATGCATTTTTAAAAACTGGCACTTTTGAAAGATGTTATGCTGTTTTCAATAAAGGTCATCAGGGTGTACAGCATGATATTATTTAAAATATGAATTTTTTTAAAGCTATATCACCCAACTATAGATGTTTTGAAGGTTTGTCTTGATATAGAAATCAAAATCATTGATTATGTTTCCCTGTCAGTAGTAGTTTTAAAGATATTAATATAGATTATATTGGTTGGCTCTGGAAAAATCCACTATAGTTATTGATTTGGACATTCATCCAATATTATGTCTGTGTACGTGTCTTTGTTTTGTTTCGTCTTTCTCTCTTTACTATCCCTCCAGATCCATCCCATTGGTCTGTTCAGATCAAACTCAAAAAATTGTAAAGAATAAAAGCAAAAAAGCAAACTATATTTTGAAGTGGCCTGACTGGGTGTTTATGCTGGTGCCCAAATATGATTATTTTTGTCTAAGTTTACATAAAAAAACCTCACTTAGATATATTGTGCAATAGGTCTTTTTCTCATCATGATATCCAAGCTTCAACTGCAAAAGACAAACATTCAAACTTGATTTGTTGTGAAATTGAAAAGCAACACAAAAAAGCCACAATGTTTCAAAAGCATTTGAATGATCTTTTATTGTCCTTTGTCTCTATGCATACATGAAAATACATTTACGTTGAATGTAATTATGGCAATAATGTACATACACACACATAATAACATGTATGTGGTGCGTTTCAAAACATTATACTAATAACAAATGTACATTAAGTACACAAATGTGCAAGTGTATCTAATGTACAAATACGGTATATGAAACGTATCTACATTTCATAGCGATTTTTCATATATAAAAATGCACACTTACACACTTCATAATAAGTGCACACACATCCACATGCACACTACAGTTCACAAAGAAGGAAAGCGATTGACTGAAAAAGAAACAAAAGGAAATTTGCATGTAGAGACCTCGGAGAAGACCTATACAGTCCACAATATCCCGAATATAAACGAATCCTCAGAGGCTGAGCGGTCAGTGTGCATCGTCTCAACTTAACTTGTCTTTTTAATATATGTGCAGGTAAGTCTCAGTGTACGTATACAGACAGTCTGTTTGAGGTAGACTGCTCAAGCCTTTCATTTACCTTTTTCTTCATTTTCAGATGTTTTTATACATTTTTCTTTATTTTCTTTTATACAAATGTGTGACATTCAAAAAAGACAGAACATAAGTACTACATGTCAATATGTAGCAATGAGGTAGAAATGGTCATAAAGGATAATGGTTAAACCAAACACAGATGAACTCGTTTTATATATAGATGAAAGAAACATCTATAACAGCACGGAAAGAAGCAAGTCAACAGACATAAACAGAAAAAAAATCTAATCATGGGATATTTGATTCATATCTACACAGGAGATGTGCTTTAAAACTTTTGGACTTTTTGGGATGTTTCAACAACTTTTCCTCTTTCCCTTCTCGCTTTATTTTAATCAATTTAAGGAATGTTCAGGGTTAATAAGTTCAGCTTTATCGAAGCAGAATAATGAAAATAACTTTTGCTTGTGTTATTAATGTAACTCCTATGATAGTTATGTTAGTAAGATAACTCTTAGTGGCATCTTTGCATAAGTCATAACATAAAAATGGAATGACTTGATTTTCCCACACTCCAAAAAAAAAGAACTTTTGCCAGTTTACTTAGTCCTTTCATGTTGAGATTATTTGGGAACGAAATTTAATTGAGTTAATTCAACAAAAAGTGTATTTTGTCAGTTTTACTTAAAAGTAAATAAGTGGCCAAGTATGAGTCAATAAACTTGTTCTGATAAATTTTTACGGTTACATTAATTGATAAATTAATTAATGAGCGGTTTGAAATTTAGCATTTAATTTCAAATATTTTTATGATGTATTTGATAAGTTGTAATTTAAAGGTCTAATGCTGCGTTCACTCCAGCCGCGGTAGAGGTGTCAAGCGCAAGTGATTTCAATGTTAAGTCAATGTGAAGACGCGCGTCTGGAGGTCTCGTGGCGCGAATGAGGCATTTTGTGCGGCGTGGTAGATGCGATTCTGCCTCGCGAATGGCGCAAAATTGAGATTTGCTGCCGGAAACGCGTGAGTTGAAAAAAATTGAACTTTGGCGGAAAAACGCGTCGCATTAACCAATTAGGAGCTTGCTCTAGTGATTACATGAAGCGAGCGGAGTCGCAGAAGCCCCTCCCATGATGCAAATTTCCGTGTGAATGTCTCGATGACTAGAATTTCACGCACGAATGAAGCGTGTAAACTCAAAATGTTTAAGTGACCAACTAGATGCGGTGGACGCGAATTTGACGCCCCAAACGCGGTTGGTGTGAACCCACAGTAATGGTTGGTTTCCTGGACAGGGCTTACTCTAGTCCCAGACTAAAATGCGTATTTGATCTGCCTTAATTTAAAAAACCCTTGAACTGACATATTTTGGCATATATTAGTGACATTGTTTTGTCTCAGTGTTGTTTTTTGTAAGGTATGTTTGTAAAAATAATTTTATATTCTTGGATTAATCTAAACTGTGTCCGGGATTAGTTGAATTGAATTATGATTATGATTGATTCAGTGTTATGGAGTTATTAAATAGGTGATCCTAATTTAGGGGGGTAGAGTTTATATAAATGGCATTATTCAAATATTTGCCATTATTAATTAAAAACTCTCTGGTACAATTTACTCAATTGTTGTTTGTTGAGATTACTAAGGTTTGTGAAGTTCACTTTAACTTCTTTTGTAAAATGAACTAAATTATTGTTTGTTGAGATTACTTAAACAAATTGCGTGGAATCTGTTTTTTTTTTATGGAAATCCAACATTTTATTTTTTGAGTGTAGTTTCATGTTTACGTATATAAAGTCTTATATATGCATTTAATTAAATACTGGATATTAGCCATGACTTTTGCTTATTTCTTTTAGAAACTGAGAAATGACTTGATATTCTTTTCTATGGAAATCAACATTATTATGCTATCGACAGAGCTTAACTGAACCAGGAACATACCTTTGAATTGTTAAAAACTGTGTTTTAGTCAACACTGGTTTTGTCCAATAATCAATAGATACATTAGCATAACACCAACCCAAACAATAACAGCAGAAAACAGTAAGACTAAGATTAAGATCATTTTACTGTTTTGGTCATCGAGTTTGTTCGTGAGTGCTATTTGGCTTTGAAATACACAAAGTGTGATTTATAACAACAAAACAAACAAATATATTTTGCGGCTATCACATGGTTTAATCCTGATGTCCTATACAAGTTTCCCTAAAGGTTTAAATGCGTGGATGGACCCTGATCATCTGAGTAATGGATCAATTATATTTGAAAGTAAAATAGTTTTGATAGCTTTGGTTTTGAGGGAGGACAAATAAGTGTGATAGGCATTAACACAAAACGATAAAAGTGCATTTGACAAATTACACAATAGTAACTTTTCGTTAAAACAACACCAAGCAAAAAATAAAACAACACAAAGGAGAATAAAGAAAACGGTTTCCGCTTCAAACAACAAACCAAGGCTAGAAATCATGGTCCTTTGGGCGCACATATCACTTTACAAAGATTGTGAAGCAAGTGTCTCACGGCTACTGAAAAGTCTGGATGTTTGTCGAAAAAGCAAACAGATATTTCTTCAAGGATATGTTATATATACATGTACTGTATTGGAGCTCCGGTGTCTCCACAGCTAAATAAGCACCTTAAAGTGGAGACGAAATACACAGCAATGGACAAAAAGGTTTAAGTTAAAAACAGAGTGTGTGTCCTGTCCAACGCTTGAGACGTATGATATAAAGGCAGAAAAAAAGAGAGAGAATGGAAAAAACAAGGGAACAAATCACTTCACCATCTCTCTAGTGCTAGATAAACAAATCGCTTTGAGAAAGTAAACGTATCGAGAAAGAAACAAAAAATACATTCAAAAACAAAGTTTCCCCTTACTGTTACCAATTTGATATCCCATGCTACCTTAGGCTGAAACATGTGTTTTATGCTTGGCCAACGCATTGCTGTGACGTAACTAACCTCAGTACTCAAGCGGGCAAGTTACCAAACATCTATTCCAGAAAACCAAGTGTGCATACTTGGGTAACTAGTCATAAACATGCTGACTTGAGTAACTCGATAAGCATGTTGCATACATAAACGCTTTTGTAGTTCATGTTTCAGCCTTAAGGCAGTACAGCCCCAATAATCGGCTCCGGAGAGACCCCATCATCAACGTGTGTGTGTACATGTGCGGGAGGGGCGTTTGGTGTCATCTGGGCGCTCTTAGCATAAGAATTGCACAGGTAGTGTGAGATAAACGCTTTGTGTTTACTAGGGAGAAAGGCAGCTTGTTCTCTATGGAGGCTTTGGGGCAGAACAAACCTAATGAGGTTAAGACACCAAGCTATCTTCTTCCTGTTCTGGTCGTAGTGCTAAACTGAGGTAGAACAGAATGCAGGGTACACATGCGCCTTAGATATCTCGCACAGCAGCAGGACAGAAAAAACGAACAAAACCAACCTTACTATGTCGCAAAGAATACGAAAATGGTCTTTAATCGAATTGCCTTCGTAAAAATTTTGGTTTACCCCTCGATGACTCGTTTATTTTCCAGAGAGAAAACAACACGACCCGCTGTACTTCACACAAATGTTGAAGTCTACTGCAAACACTGGTGCAGACATTTCAGGTTTCAGATTTACCTTATCTACACTACAGACAGTGCCCATCTCTGACTGCAGGGATCTTTGTGTAGTCTGTACTATAACTGTGCGATGCAGAAAGGGACAGAGTCGATAGTGGCACAAATTCTGCTTTCTACACATTCACAATGGAATTAAAATGTAATTTGGGAAGAAAAAAAACACATAAATGGAAGAAAAATGCCTCAATTTTTCTTTCCAAACAACCCAGAACATTTCTGGTTACATTCATAGTCATATCTTTATCATTGTTTTAATTGGTTGAGGTAAACCTAGAATTATAGACCAAGCAAATTAGAAAGCAAATGCAACGTTGACAGCAGTATGTAGTGGTATCACATAATCTTTTTGAGGTACTGTACAAATCACGATCACTTTCCTGAGATTTTGGAAAAACACAAGTGAATTAATAAATTAGGATCCAGATTTAAAGTACAACATGGACCTTCAACTGCCTGGTCAGACTTGATTGAGGAATACTGTTGTTCTTTTGATTGAAGTGTCGAAAACAGAAAAGAAAAGAAAACACACATGTTCAGCTTTCCATGTTAAAGCTCTCTATATTAGCACATGCCACCAACGTAGATGGTGAGGCAAACGAATCCAAATCCAAATTTAGTAAAGCACCACATCAGGCACTTCATAGCAACAGAATCTCAAAAACAGCAGAATGATATTTACATACAAAGACGTTTGTCCTCACTTACAGTTTCGTGGTAAGTGGAACTCTGTGTCTGCAGTACTGAGCCCAAAATCAGTATTTCTCTGTCTGGATTATGTGCAAAGAGCCAGACCTTGTCTTAAGTACAACCATGCATCATTCAACTCTATCTGACCGTCCCTAAGGTTCTTCTTCAGGGGTCATCTACATTTGTAAAAAGTAAACCACACTTTAGAACTGCATGTGTCACCCAAAGAATTCTGAATTGTATCCCCTCATTAAAGAAGGGGAGGTCACCCCACGGGTTTATCTGTGCCCTCACTCTTTACTGACTACAGCCAAACATCTTATTCCATTCAGTGTATGTATCAAGTTCTTTCTGTGATATGCTGGGCTGGATTTTGCAAAACACGCTCTCAAAGTCTTGGTAGGACACCGGTCTCATCGGACCCGGCATCATTACCGAAATGTCAGTTGCGGACATGCCATGGATTGGACCGACCATGGCCTCCTGGCAAAGCCGGACCACATCTAGCCCGGAGAAACCGTCAGTCCGCTGAACGAGCAGTGTAACCTCTTTGTCGCTGAGGCAGTAGTTGTGCTGTGAGAGCAGCTGGCTGATTATCTGGTGCCGTGCATTAGCGTCCGGTAAGGGAACTAGCAAGCGCTTTACAAAGTACCTTCGCAGAGACTCGTCAATCTCTTCGGGTTTGCTGGTGGAACACACCACTAGAACGTGTTCCTCAGGTGAGCTTAGAACGCCATCGAGCTGAAGGAGGAGCTCGCTCTTGATTCGGTGAACTGGACTTTCTTCGCTCAGCTGGGCAGATAACAGCAGATCCACATCGCTGATGAAAACTACTGAGGGCTGCCGACAGCGTGCAACAAGAAATGAGGCCTGAACAATCTTTTCACCCTCTCCGAGCCATTTCGTGACCAAGGCCGAGCCACTGAGCAGGAGAAAAGTAGCGCCGAGCTGACTGGCCATACAGCGGCCGAGCAGAGTCCGACCAGTGCCCTGAGGTCCGAAAAGAAGGATGCTGCGAGGTAACGTAGCCATTCCGCTGAACATGTCTGGCCTTAGAATAGGCCATAGGACCTCATCTTTGATGGTGGCTTTTGCCATCTCTAGCCCAGCGATGTCACTCCAGTCCACAGGAGGTGTCTGTTGCAGAATCTCAGTGGTGACCATCTCTACCAAACTGGCATCGCTGTTTTTTAACTGCTCCTCGGCGGGGATGCTGGAAGATGTTGCTGTGCCAATAGAATGAGTGAGATGCTGTCTGTTATCATCACCGTGGTCACTTAAAACAGGAGAGCCAAACTTTCCAAATGACTCCCCTGATCTTAGGGAGCCCAAGGAACCTTTGGAGGATCCGTAAGATGGAGGGGTCATTGCCCTGCCAGATTGGCTGCTAAACTTCCGCTGTTGATCCGGAGGCATCGACTGCTTTGTGGGCTTAAAGGCCAAAGATGATGTGTCAACGTTTCTGTCAAATCCATTCCCTCTGGTTGAGTCAACAAGACTGTTGTCTGGCATTCTGTACATGGGACTTTGAGCAGAACGCTGCTGGCTATAGCTGAAATTTCCATACCCGGAGTCCACATCTCCCTGGCCCGTCATGTAAAATGCCTTCCTTTTCAGTGTGTTGGCTGAGCTGCCATTCAAAGGTGTCGGTGCAATTGGTGCGTGGTTGTGGGACTGGTAGGAGTAACCAGGAAGGGTGGAAGGGGGTAGGGGAGTGGGGGCAGCAATGCCTGAGGGCAGGTAAGCTGAAGGGGGGTGTGCTCCTCCTGGGCTGTAGCCTGGGGCAACAGCAGTCTGTGGAGGATAACCTGCTGGAGGGTAGTTATAACCGGAGAGATTCGGGGAAGTTGCGTTGTAGCTGGGCACCAGGGTTGGAGGTGGAGGAGCCTGAAGGAGCCCAGCGCTGTGCAAAGGTGAGGGGTGTGGGGATGGCAGAGCTGGTGTGCTTTGCCCGCCGCTGTAAGTGGAATGCAAGTATGAACCATTGTAACTGCTAGCAAATTCCTGAGATGGGATGCCCGAGTGGTTTCCGCAGTTACTGCTGGAGTAGCTGGGCTCGCTCAGGCTGCTCGCCACCCCTGTGGAGCTGCCGACACTTGCGGTCACATCCGGAGGCAGGGCGGGCGTCATTCCGGTTTTACTTGCGGATACCACATCTGCAGCACAACTCATTGGGTAGATCCCCTCCTGCCATGCGTCGCTTTCTGATTTGCGTCCGTTCAAGAGTCCTGGAGCACTTTCGGTGTATGAGCACAGGAGCGCCCGCTCTCCGGGACCCTCTAGGATACCAGAATATTTCTCTGCGTACTTCTTTAGAAGGTTGGAGGCCGTCAGAGCCGATATGTCGTCGTTGGCCCAAGCATACTGGTAGGTCCGCTGCAAGTGTCCGCGGTATGCTTCTGCTTTATGTGCGGGGGAACGTGTGGTGGACGAGATGTCAAAATGTTGCTCGGCCCACTGCGCATGTTCTGGGGTCCACTGCATCTTTAAGCCTGAACAGAAAAACACAAAGAGCAAAGCATGTTAAGAGTCAGCAAAATGAATGTTCATTCAGAGATGATCAACATCAAGTAACACAGGTAAAACGTTAAGTGTTTTACTTTCCAGATAAAACCTCTGAATCCCTCAAACATGATCAATTTACTTGAGAAGCAGTGCACTCTTATGTATTCAGAACTGCTTTTAGAGAATGCGTCTTGAACAGAAAACATATTTTGTCTCAACACACGTATACGCCTTGCTTATAAACAAGCAAGACGTTGTTCTGCCGACAAGCCTGAATACATTATGCAGAACTGCTTCTCAAGCCATTTAATTTTGTAAAGATTTAACTGGAAAAGAAGATTTTAAAAAATGTATAAAAGATTTATTAAGCAGTGCAGAACGTCTGACTATTTCTGACTGTTTTTTCGCCTGCCAGTTTTAAGTAAATATTGTGTAAAGTGGGATTGTTTTTCCATCCTCTTTGTCATCATAAAAAAACAATTATCAGTGTTGATCGTTTTAAAAACTCTATGATCTAAAAAGCAATTGGCATTGATGTTATTGACAATAACAACATAAGCAGCCAAATATTTCTTTCCATTTGCCCTCATCCAGCTCTCCAAGTGTCCTGGCTTCATATCGCTGGTTCTGCTGACAGTTGCTATCACAGGAACGCTGCAGATTTGGGCCTCCAACACCTGGTTAGCACAGTATAATGCACCCTGCACACAGCCGAGTGACACAGACATCGCAGGTCACTCTATAATCCAACTCTCATCTAAAGCAGTCCCAGACAGTTTCAAATCTGCTTGGAGGAGTGCAGCAAAGCAATCTCCCAGGCAGCGCTCCGCTGCTTTCATCACACAAACCCGCAGCACGGCATGAATTACAACAGCTTTCTGTCTGCCGCCTGCCTCCCGGAGCACAGAAAAACCTTCCTGCCTCCCTCTAATGCTCTTCTTTCTCTCTCCTCTCTTTTACTTGGACGCTCTGGGTTCGGTCTCGCTGTCTTTTATTGCCTCCGGGGTTTAAAAGCCGCCATCAAGTTTAATCCCAAACTCCATCTGCAAACACAAGCAGGCGCGCACGCTGTCATCTTAGACACAGCATGGGATTATCAAAGAGACATTTACTCCGGAGCCGTCGGGATGACGGGGGTGGTCTCGCACACTCTTTCGCGCCGTCTCAAGATGGACTTCTGATGACAACGCTGTTCTGCCGCAGAGTCTGGCGGGCGAGTTATTGTACTCATACGGGCACACCTACCGCTTATCTGAGCTTACGGGCCCGAGCGCTCACGGGCTCCATTCACCGCACAAAGGAGCGGTCACGGAAAACTGAGCTGTTTATGAGCTTTCAACTACGATACCCCTTTTCTTGATCTCTCAATCCCACAATATTAGCCAGAGACTGCAATGCTCCTGAAAGGCAACGAATGTTTAAAAATGTAATCACACCTGTCAATGCTCTAAACGGGTGTAATTACTTCATGTGGTGTGTGCGTCATAAATAAAATAAAATCTTTTAATTGTTAAATGCTTTAAATTAAACATACTTGATAATTTTATCATTTAAACCTAACAACTTTTAAAATGTAAAAGCATTGTGTTAGCAATGCAAAGGTTGAGGGTTCAAACCCCATACTAAGATCTGCAAAACCTCATACTAATTAAAAGCATCTGCAAAATGCATAAATGTAAATGTATTCATATAAATGGTGTATATTTAGAAATGTCAATGTCTAGTCACTATCCCCCCACCCCCAACATTAATCTCTCTGGATTCATGCATCAGTATTGTGTTCATCAGAGCAAAATCTCCACTATAGAAGATAGGCGTGAGGTTTTCCCATGCATGAATCCCCCAGTAGCCTGACCAGACACCACACACGCAAACACGCAACGCGCACACACACAGATCTAATTAGCAGGATGATGCTGAGCTAATTGTGTTAATTTACAAGGTTTTAGTCAAAGGGACGGCTGCTTTGGCTGGCGAGGCTGTCAGACTGGCGAGTTAATGACTAAGAAAGGCTGAAGACAAAAGAAGCCAGAGAGAACATGGCACATATGCCAGTAAAGCCTATTAATAACCTCAGGGATAAAACCAGCATCGCAAAGCCAGGCACTTTTAGCACTATAATCAACTGATCACAACGTGTTTAAGACTTACAACAAACACTCAATTATAATACTCAACTATAGTCGGATAATCTGCCCGAATTCCCACAACATTCCCTTTGTTTTAATTAGCAGGATTTTACACTGAGAGCATTTTACCCGCGTGCAAAATAACTGGGAAATGTGAAAAATACAGTGGGCACATCGGAGCGACACCCAATCAACACTCATTAACCAAAACACCATCAGACTAAAAACTCGCTAGCACATTCAAATCACGTTTCATGAAGCGTTTGACTGCAACAGAGTGAAGTTTAAATTGAAAGCTTGCAAAAGTTTGCTGCTATAATAGCGCTGCTCTTGTTGCATTTTGTATGCACTATTTTTAATTATCATATGGCTCTCTAAAAAGCTTAATTTTGATTGGTCAGTCGCAACATTCCATTCGTTCTTTTCAGATAACTACCGCTCAAAACTAATAACACCCGGTAACCTGGATGCTGAAATCATTTTGACAGGTACAGTTTAATTTTACATTAATATTAGTTTTAATATTTTTGCATAACAAAACAACTAGTGTGTTTCTGACACTTATCTTAAAACCGCAAGAAAACGTTTTCGAAAATGTTTTCGTTACAGAAGGTCTGTATTCATTAAAAGTGAGCAAATAAAATATTTCAAGCAATATTTAATGTTCCTTACCTTACTTATGAGGTAAATAGCCATTTAATAAGCTGAATAATGTACAGGTTGTTACCACAAAATAAGCCACTTCACGTCGTGTCCTGATCATCACAATGTCTGGGCTTATTTCTGTGATAACAACCTGCTGCCTATACATTAAATAAGTGATGCACATTGGCCCATATGTAAGAGATAATATAAAGGCAGCAGGTTGTTATCACAAAAATAAGCCCAGCCAGTGTGATGATCAGGACATGACGCAAAGTGGCTTATTTTGCGGTAACAACCTGTACATTATTCCGCTTTTTACATGGCTATTTACCTCATAAACAGTTTAAATATTTATTTTGCACATATGATTGAAATTGTTGTGTCACGTGACTGGTCAGCCTGTGTTCCCAAGTACGAATGTTCGGCAACCAAAATTATTCGGCCGAAAATAGCAAAAAAATCAGTGAAAATGAAAGTGAAAATGCTGAATACATTTTACTGAACAAGGAGGTCTTTGATGACGCGATCAGATAGTTACCAGTGCAGAGTGAGAGACGCGCAAATGCAGCAAACATGTGGGTGACATTTTTTTTAAAGTGTTCGAGAAAGACGCGAAAACATACAGCACTACAAGTTTCATTTATCATTTAAAATCAAGACATCCTGAACATCATGCAGGGTTTAAGAAAGACACGGCGGCGATCCTGGGTGTCGTACAAGAGACTTTAGCTCTTCATCTCATGTCAAAGACCGTCAGCAGTATGTAATAAAAACTTCCTACCAGTAGAGTCCTACAATGACAAACATGCTTATATTAACGAGAAATAAAAAGTTTATTAACAAAAGCTTTTTGTTAGACCCAAGCACTTTTTCCTCTGTCATCTCCTTTCTGCCATCTATCCTTTTGCTCGTGTTGGACCGTGCACGCAGACACGTGTCCGCTGCTCAACATAAAGTAATATATAAGCGTAGTTGCAAGTTTCTTAAGGCAGAGTAATGAATAGGTTATATGATAATAGAGTAATAGATTAATATCCATTTACCCAAGACACATTTTTTGGTTGAATGTAACTGGAAAGTATATCTATAGCTATCTGAACAGAAAAGTGACCAGGTGTAAAAAGGCCCTATATAATGACTGCTGGAATGTTAATTTTTTTTTTTTATGATATGAAATAAAAATGCGTAAAAGGACATTTGAAAATGTAACTTGTGCAATGGTGAGAAAATTGGCAAATAAATATTGTTTGGTGGTCCAGTATTCAGCCTTTGGCTGAGTTTTTATTTAAAAATCGGCTTCGGCCTAGAATTTTCCTTTCGGTGCATCCCTACAAATTACAGCTCCTTGTATGGATCTTATTTCTGACATTTAGTCAAAATGCTACTGCCAAAGGTTTATAATGTTTCTTGCACATATATTGCAAATAAAACGTTTACTAAATAGTTTAAAACAATCACTTACACATGCAAAAACAAGCAGTGAAACAACAAACACTGTGTTTAGTCCTATTTTGTTTTTTCCAAATCAACAAATAGAAATATACAATTTTGTGATCTCATCACATTTAGTTTTCCCTGAACTCCCTGCTCATGGTGGCTATATGTTGATTTATTTAACCAGCTAAACAGAGGTCGTATATTTGCCATCATCAAAGCAGAACCTTTTCATTTCTTTATTTTTCTGGGCATAAACTGTGTGCCTGTGGAAAATCACCTTGGGAATTCAGAGGTTTAGTCGTCTCTATCTGCCTCTGTGCATCCACTTGTTAATACATTTATTACTCTTCTTTCATGTTTCACTTTCAAATATATATTTATATACGGCTCCTCTCAAAGGCAGGTCTTTGTGAGGAATGTGGGTGTTAACTTGCTCTACAACAAAGTAAGACATTTCAAGAGGTTGAAATCCTTCGAAGCGCCACAGAGAGATTTCAAACAATGCTCTCGTCTTGCAGTCTGATGGCTTTTCCGAAACGCACGGCGCTTGAACAAAAGAACAAATTCACTTTCAGTCACTATTACCGAACCATTACAGAATAAAACCTTACTTACACGGATCAAAGCGTTATGATACATCAAAGATTTATTTCACGGGGGCTGTAAATTACAGTATTCACTTCATGTATGTGCCAATATTTTTAAATCGTTTTTTTATTCAATATGCTTTCGATAGATCTGTCACCCAACAGCTTATTTAAGCATAAAACTGGTATTTCAAAGACTTGCCATTTCAGAAAAAGATTTGAGGAAAATAATTGAGTCTAAGAGCGAGAGAACCACGGAGGTGGAAAAAGAGAATCAGAAGATGAATCATGTCTGAGTTTCATCTTCACTAAATCAACACCATTTCAGCGTCATGCTGTTTTCAAGCTACAGTATATACACACATAAATAACACGAAAGGACATCCTTAACATTGTTACGAGTATAAAAATTTCATTGAGGACTCTCTAATCTGTCTTCAGTAGGTTCGGCAACTTCTTAAGGAACATGCCAGTCAGAAATTTGATCAGCACACTGGGATTCTTGTATATTTATATTTATCGAATGTCACACGTTTGAATTACTACAACGAGTGAGATGATTACATTGACATCATACGTTTTATAGCAGACGAGAAGAGCATCTAAAGCCCGGAGTACAGTTTGTTTTATACACGTACGAGAATGTAACCGCACGGTTGAACGCACAGCTTTGCAAAGCATAGTTTATTTGACAATAATCGACAAAATGCACTGCATCTCCTGGGCTACATTATCCTGTGCGACCTATGCGTATAAAGTACTGTATGCGGACCCTAGCATATGCGTAAAAACGATATTTCTAGCTTAAGGCTGTGTATACACGACAAGGATGAAGTGAAAAGTTTCTCCTTTGCCTTAATGAAAAATTTCACGTACCAACGACAGCGTTTTCAAAAAGATCCACATTTTCACAAATCTGCGAAAACAGCTAAATCCATTGTATTAGATATGCCAGGCCAGTAGATGGCGATCTAGTGTGCAGGTGTACATTCTTATACAGAGAGATGAATACAAATGATCAAGACAGCAAAAGCTTAGAGCCGTTATGTTTAGACGGACGATGAAGTATGAGAATTACTAAAAGACCCTGGACTATAAAGCACCAAAATTTTTTGGAGAAGCATTAATAAAACACAGGATGTTTCTCAATATGCGTTCTTCAGTGCTCTTGCGTCCTTGTGTTTTCGCTCTACGTCATCATTAAAGTTCAATTCCAATTCTCAAGAACACAAGTACAGAGGACGCATGAAAATACCCGGATGTGTTCTTGATATCGAGGATGCATCGAGTGCAGACTTGCACACTGAAATCGCGTTATGCCCCAGAAGTCATTGCGGCAAAACAATGGCAGAGGTCAGGTGACCAATAGGAAGATTGCACACATCTCAATTCTCACAAGTGCGTTCTGCGTTCTCACGACCTTCTGAGTTCATTCTTCCGAGGTCACCTGCCAAGACCGATCTCCACGAGAACGCAAGTCCGTTCTTGGCGTTCTTGGAATTGAGAAACGCCATTGTTGTTTTGGTTATACTCACGCATGCATACTGACTAAATGAACACATGCGCATGACGTCACCGTTATCACAGATCCGCTTTGACATAGTTTACATGGAAATGATAAAAGACAAAGTTATCAAAAAAATCGCATAAAAACGTTCCTGTTTACAGATAAAATTATTGTCGCATAAATGGCCCCTAAAATGCATTCATTCTTGTGTTTCTGTAAGCGTTGCTTTTTCCAAAATAAGAATGGTCAGGCACCTAGAACCGGCAAACAAATCTGTGTAAAGATATTAAACACAATTAAAGAGGTTTGCATATCCACATATCTTTTCACTTGAAATCTGACAATTATCAGATTTGTCTATTGGTGTACTTTGACAATAAGACAGTAGCTGCGTTTCCATTCCAGATTTGCGCAAAACGTTTGCTTTTATTTTTTAAAATGTTGACAAAAGACTATTGCGAAATGACAGCATTTCCATCAATTTATGATATGAAACGATACTGAAACATAGTTTTTCCTCTCGCGATAAGTCATTCCAAACATCACGTCGACTGATGTTGATAGTAGTGTTGGGCGATATGCCCCATTTCAAGATCGTCCTATCGTCAGCCTGTGAGATCGCCAATACACGATAGTATTGGGGGGCGGGGCAGTAGTTTACTCATTTATTTATTTGTTCATTTTACTTATTTATGACAAGTCACTTGATTGGTGGACAAAAAAAGCAAGGGCAACACTATCATGACCGCAACATTCTTAAAACTGATGCCATTAATCCATCCGCATCATTAAGTCGAGGCGCTTTAAAATTTCCTGCGTGCCAGGGAGTGGGAACAACAAACTCACTGGTTTTAACCACCTGCGCGCCTAACAACCTCTCTAGTGCAAGGTAATGTCAGAGCTGCGTGCATTCAGGTCAGAGAAAAAGAGAAAAATTATGATTATGTGACTTGAAATGCCAATAAATTGTTTCCACTGCGGTTTTGCAAAATACACCTTTTCCGAATTGCCTAAAAAAACACCTCATGCGAGCGTAAAATCTTTTTTGCGATAATATGGAAGTTTTTGCGAAATTGACGTGTTTCCATTGGCTGTATTTTCAATTCGCAATGTAAAGGGTCATGGAAACAAAGCTACTGTCTGGTTAAAACAGTCAGTCAACAATACGTCTCTTGGTGTAATCAGTACGGTTGCATTATTACTTGTGTTTGTATTAAAAGGAGATGGTCGTAACGCCCCAGAGCTCAGTTTCCCTGATTGACTTCTCACAAACCCTCTTTGTTTAAATTTAATACAGTCGGCTGCTCTACTTTACGCCTGGAAAATCTTAGATTACGCTGACCACTGTTGTCCATTTGGCCGAGACGCCAAACAAAAGCAGGCAGGACTGATTGATCGCAAGCTGGACTTCATTAAAGAAGATATTCTGAGCAAATACTAATGCGGTTCCTTCACAAGAACTTTGGAGACGACCTACAGTCGCGCTTCCCAGAATTGTGACCGATCCGCTTATGAAAATTAACCATGATTTTACTACAGTTAAAACCAAAAAACCATGGTCTTCCTCATAGTAATCAATACACCAAAAAAACATGGTTACTACACTTTTACCACAAAAAACAAACATAGTTCTGACAGCACAATGCAAAAATAAAATAACTAATTATATCATTTTGCATAGTTACGATCCACAATTAGCAACTTTTAAAAGGGAAGAGATGTAAGTTCCCATAGCTTCTGCTGTTAATGTCAAATGCTGTGCGTTTATGGTAATCTAAACAAATTAAAGTAAATGTTTACATATGATCTTTCAAGACATTTTATGTTTACTTTTGCATTATAAACAATTTTGATTTCCCTTTGATTCTAATGCAACTAATTTCAATCACATTAACATCAAGATGACATGAATGCAAACACAAAAACAAGCTCAATTTTAAATGGTAATAATTTGATCTGTACATCATTCACTGACATGTGGGATGATTAAAGACGCCATACATCCTCACCTATTACAAACTGTAACATCTTCAGCAAACCTGACAGTAATTACTGATCGTCTCTGCTCATCTAATAGAGCTGTTAGTGATGACAGTGATCAACACACCGAGTTTGGGTGGGGAGGAGGCTGAGAGAGAGAGAGACTAGAGGAAGCGAGAGGGGGCGAGCAAGAAAGACAGAGAGAGAGAGAGAGAGAGAGAGAGAGATACACTGCGGTGTGTAATTTCAGACACTGTGATCATGGCCAATGAGACAGAGAAGCTGACCTTTTTCGGATCTATTAATCTGGCTAGCCTTGGCCGATTTTAAGCAAACAGTGGCGAGCTCGCGCTCTGTCTGTCCAATTTCCCAGTGCGTAAATTGGACAGCCACTCGCACCATTCTCAATTCATTACCGTGTTGCTGAAAGGAAGCTATGAGGTGGATTTTTTTGGTGCGTGTCCTAGTATGTGTGTGTATCCACTGGGGATGTGCATTCTGGTCATTTTTACAGCTCAAGCACTCGACTGATACATCTGTGAGAACACAAGTACTGGGTAGGAGGTTTGAATATGGAGAGATTTCGGTTTGCACTGTTTTCACCTTCCAGTCTATGTGCAAACGCGTGAAATAAATATCTTTGATTTTCACCTTTTCTGAAAAATCTAAGCATCATTAAAAAAGATCAATATAGAGACATTGAAACTTACAACCCTTTTTTAATTGTAATGTTTACAGATAAAAACATTGCCAAACGTTTTTTGAAAAATTTACTGAAAGATGCATTCTCTAAAAAAAGTTGATAATGCAATTATTTGATAATGCGCTGATATTTTTCCAGGAAATCAACACAAAGATAATCATTTAAAAATCATGTTTAACTGTTGATTTATGTTAAAATGCATTACGCTCCAGACTCTGCATGCAAGGATACCATAATACCTACCAAAAAAGCTAGTGTAAAATGCCCAAACCTTTAAAATATGGCTAAAATGATGCATTGACTTCACATGGGATACATAAATTAGTCGATTTAAGGATGACACATAGGTGAATCGTTTATCCCCTATAATAGTTTTGCATTTGAAAGATTTCTGGAACACAAGCCTGTCAATGGTTTCAGTCTTCATGAATAAAGGCTAAGAAGAAGTATAGCTTTAGTTAAACTAGTTCAGTGTTAAAATAATCATCTTAAAGAAGCTTTCTTCCTTTATTTATTAACTTTAACACTGCCTGCATTTCAAAGTAAAATAAAGTGAAGCGAACAACTGATCTAATAGTTGTATTTGTGGTTGACGGACAGCCACGGGTCAGTTGCATGCAAGAAGCACAGACAGTGAAGAAGCCTTGTGTAGGGTGCATCCTTTTGTGCCCCCCCCCCCAAAAAAAATGTATGGCACAAAACAATCTCAAACTTAGAATTTGAATAAAACAAAACATATTCAATGTAGTGTTGTTGGTTAATAGCCTTGTTGTTCTGAGACTTAATTACACAGAATTTCTGATAAATGTATTTATTTTATAAAATTACAAAATTAAGGCCCCCTGGCACCATCTTGTGCCCCCCCCTGTTTGAGAACCACTGGCATACTGGTTGCGTTCTGCTCCCACTGGTCTGGTTGTTGATAAGATAACACCTACATTATCTTAAAGGGCACTTATTATGGCTTTTTTACAAGATGTAATATAAGCCTCATGTGTGCCCAGAATGTGTCTGTGAAGTTTCAGCTCAAAATACCCCACAGATCATTTATTATAGCATGTCTAAAATGCTCCTATTTAGGTGGTAGCAAAAACGCGCTGTTTTAATGTCTGTACCTTTAAAGGCAAATGAGCTACAGCTCCTCACTTCCTTACAAACAGACAGAGTTCAAACAGATCTGATTAATACAGTCTAAGACAATAGTATCTATTGGACTGAGTGTTAACTATTGTAATACAGGGCTGTAAGTGGGTGGGGCTTTATTAATGTGACCTAGGGCTGGGTATTGTTTAAAATCTTTCGATCCGATGCCAATTTCAATACCGGTTCCTAGTGATAATTTTTTAGATACCATATGTTTTAAAATCCATTGAAACATTAACAAAAATACATTAAACACACAACTTTTATTTTTCACCTTTATTAAAACTAATTCTGGTAACACTTCTCACTCAGGGTAACATTATTAATAAAACTGTTTGTGCTTTTTGGATAGGGGTGCGCCAGCAGACACACTTATCTGTTTTTTTATGAAAATAAGGAAACAAAAATAAAGAAATTAAACATATAATTGGTCTTTAGCTTGGACTAACAGTATTTAAATAAGTGGGTTCATTATAGCTGCAACTTTGACAAAAAGTTTAAATATTTAAATGGGTGACTGAGTTTTAATGGGAAGATTTGTATGTATGTTTGTTTTTGTAAACAATACTCAACTTCATAATTATCAAAATATTAAATACATTTGGGATTTTTAAAACGCAAAATAGCAAACCAGTTAAATTGAATTTTAGTTTGTCCGGCTTGTAAGCAGTGTTGTTAGGCTGCCCGTGTGCGTCAAGTTTAAACCGTAAAAAATAGGTTTAAATGCATCATCCATTTTGGGAGATGAGGGCATGAAGGCTTTGCAATTCGGAGGGACAGGTGCTAGTATTTCATAAGCACTGAGAGACACAAAGACTTTCTGTAAATTTCTCATATTGCATCCTTTCTACACTTGGCTCCGAGTTGGACTGCGAGTATTTTCAGAAATCCTCCCCGTCACGTGGTGGTGGACAGCCAATCACCAGCGCTTTAGGTTCTTACATGCAAGTACAGGCTCACACAGACAGCCGCTTGGCTTTTGGAATTAAAATTTGGGACTGAAATATCAATCATTTTTCGATACTCAAAGTATCAGAGTTTTTCGTTCAATACCATAAAAGTATCGACGTTCGGTATACCCAGCCCTGATGTGACCTCACATTGATAAGAAAATGAAAACAGGATGTCTAATGAGGCTGCTTTGGTTTAGTGGGTGATTTTTTTATTGTAGGGTGGTTGTGTTCAGACACTGCCAACCCACATTATGTCCAAACAACCTTGTTAAAGTGGATTTTGCATAATAATCAATAGCTCTTAATAATCGATTCATCCGAAATGAATCGGTAAATTAATTGATTCAAAATAGTCTTGCAGCCTTACTTGAAAATCAAAAGTAAATGAACTTAATCAAGACATGTAGTCATGTAATAACCGTTTTCATCATTGATCACAGCCAGCCCTAGTATCAACATTCAATCTCCAGCAGGATTCCTTCACATAAAAACACCCATTTTCTCTCTCTGGGAGGACGGATGCAGTCGCCCTAAGAGGAAGCTGTCATAATTGAAACGTGGCCTAATCAGACTCATTACCATTTTGGGCAATTTGCACCACCAAAGATGCTTATTAGGTAACTGTGTTTAATAAAGCGCTCTTTAGAAAGCCAACAGTAATGAGCTCTTTAAAGTCGGCTCACGGTGTGATTATGCCAGTGGAAGTGTTTAGTGCGCAGACTGCTACATTTAGTCTTGCGCGATGTCATAATTAAGCCATGCAACCTGTTTTCCCTGCCTCACAATGGACGCGGCTACGGCCCGTAAAACCCGGGAAAATATTTATAATTACTGATCATTACAGCCCAGGGATTTTTCTCTGCGGATGTAAACACAATTATGAGAGCCTCTTGCTTTCATGTGCCTCCGACAGAGCGCTCCATATGACAAACACGCAATAGTGCGGACAGACATTAATTACATTTATAAATAAAAACAAGCCCGGGTTTTTGTTTCACGCTCCTCTTGCTCTGACGGAGGGAGGCTGCGATGTGGTCCTAATTCAATCTCTACCAGAAATCATTACAGACAATTCATCTTACATATTAACTTAAAAGGTAATTTGAAAATCTATGTCGTCCTCATTTAAAAGCTACCGGAGGCCAGAGGTCATCGTTTAGCTAGTAATTTACTCAAGAAAATTCATTGAAGGCCTTTAGCTGCCGTGATGCTCCGATTTTCCTGACCGTACGTGAAAATGGTGGATGAGTTTCTTGCTTTATATTGTCTTTCCTTCAGGGCTTTCTGGTGGTTTTCCCAGTAATGTAAAACTGTCACAGTGAATATTGTCACAATAATGTGTGATTAATATTATATGATCAACCTTTAAACCAGTGGTTCCCAGTTTAAAGGGGTGATCCAATATGCTTCGAGATCAAATAAAAATGAATAAAATGTTCCAGTTATTGTTTTATATAAAAATATATAATTTAATTTAAAAAAATAATTTGCTTACAATGGTGGGGGTATGGGGGGTTGCAAGCAAAAAAGTTGGGAGCTACTGCTTTAACCAATATAAAGTACAAACAAAAAAGGTTGAAATTTAATTTCTATCACAACTTTACTTTTCCCACAGTCCTTCGTGATTGGTTAATGAGCAACATTTTCAAACGAGATAAGACATCTTCACATTCACAATAGCTGCTGGCTATTTTGATCTAATGAAGCTGTTGAAACACAATTAATCAATTAATTACAATTAAATGCAGGTCAGAAACTTAAGTCCGTCATTAGTTATCATCATTTGGTTAATTGAAATGAGTCTTTGTTAAGAGCTTATACCTGAGAGAACAATAACTGGGTCAATGACACGTGACGTCTGATATCATAAAAATGAGAAATCGTTTAAACTCATTTCATATAAATGAATACAAAGCAATTTATGTTTGACCAATTTTAAGAAAGATTTGCATTTAGAGACTAATTGGGCAATATTAAGTATTAATTAATATTTACATTTATGCATTTGGCAGATGCTTTTATCCAAAGCGACTATCAGTATGTGTGTTCCCTGATCCCATGACCTTTTGCGCAGCTAATGCACAGGTGTTTTTTTACACACAGAATAGATATGAATTTTAAAAAAAGCATTCAAACTGTTTTCTGAATGACAAAAGATATATTTTTAACTACAGAGACTTACTGTCCTTGACACTTTCATCTTCCTGTTTCATGGTTTTCATCTTATGACAGCAAAACGAAAATGTGCAGATTTTATTTTGGCACAATAATAATATGAATAACTGAAGGAAATAGACAATAGTAGCATCACATCATTGATCTGTGTTGTCTGATTCAGGCAGCAGAGTTTTAGATAAGCCTCTTGTGTTTAAAGTGTGAAATAAACAGCTCTTTGTGTAGATCTATTTACAAATAAGTGTTTCATCTCAATCAAAGCTGTTGTAAAGTAGATACTGTCACACAAACCCTGCACTGAAAGCACAAACTCTTTATAGTCCATTGCACGGCTGAATTTTCATTCTCACTGACGCTCAGACCTTCAGGCCTTTTCCCAGCATGTCTGTTTAAATTTTCAGACTGAACTTTCCTCTGCAGATCTCTGCAGATTTGTGTATCTGACTTGAAACTTCTCTGAAAACAGCAACAGACTTTACAACACAACGAATTTAAGAGAACAACGTCAATACGACCACCAGTACTGCAATGCTCAAAAGCAATAGATTTTGAAATGAGCGGTTCATAAAATTCATAAACCGTTGACGCTTTTTTAGTGATGTTGGTGTTACAGGAGTAAGTAACATTTGCAAGATTTACATAGCAAACTTTTACTATATAAATTAGCGAATAAATCTGTTAATCGCATGCATGCTGAACGACGCCTGGTCTGTACAGATCTGAAATCTGTTTAACCACTACAGAACACACATTACCAAGGTAAAATTACTTTTTTTTAGACTGCCTAACAGTGTTAGGTTTTAGCTTTTTCTCTTATTTTTACATTTTCTTTTTTTTTCTTTTATATATTGTTTTCTTATTTCCATGTAAAGCACTTTGAATGACCTCTGTGTATGAAATGTGCTATACAAATAAACTTGCCTTGCCTTTTTGTTTGTAAACACATCTATTAGTTTTCAACACAGAAATCATTAACAATCTGAAGCACTTACAGTAAGGAAGAGCGGGGCACAAAGTAACGCATTTTGGCTTTATCACTAAAAAAATATTTAAGTTATATTAATCATATTTTTTACACAATGAGCATATCTCTGATACACTTAAAGTTTGTTTGCGGGACCTACAGTTATCATACAATTACACCGAAAGTGGCAGGAGTGCAAACGTTACCCCAGGTGGGGTTCGTGATAACAAACGGAGGGTTTGTTGTAACACCTGCTAGAAAATTTAGTTTAAACACAAATAATTCAATCAAATTCTGTCTATATACTAAAGATGGATATTGTTTCTATATCTGCCTATAACAGATAGATATCCACACATTCATCCATCCATCATCCTTCATCTAACCATCCTTGTATTATGCAGCAATGCATAGAAATAAAGGGCTGCACAATTAGGACAAAAAAATCATAATTGTGAGTTATTTCCCCTGATATTATATTAACAGTTATTATTTTGATGAAGATTATTTACATTGTTTTCATTTCATTATCATTGTAACACTGTGTGACAACTAACCCCGCTGTGTAAAAATGTTTTAATCCCAGCTATCAGTTACTAAGAGTTGCTGGGATGTTTCAAAACGGTGTTATGTTTTAGGTAACAAGACAGTGATTAAAATAATATAAGGTTGGATTTGGTGACTTACACACCCAACTCAGAAATAATAAAAAAAAAACATAAGTTGAAGAAATTTACTTTCATGCCTCCAAAACACTTTTTGTTCAATATCTTAACACATCAAAACTTTTCATAAATTCACAAGAGATCTTCTGACAATAAGAGAAAAAGACCAAAAGCACAGATTGCTCGGGCCTGTATAAATATGTAAAGTAGCCGTGTTAAAATTAACCCCGTGTTTGTTTGTGCCCAGCTCACCCCTGCATTATTCCTCTAAACAAAAAATACTGGCATCTTGCTGGAGATGAAACTACAAATAACCAAAGAATCAAGACAAAGACAAATAAAGACATGGGCCTGTTTGAAAAGTTGACAGAAGAAATCACAGAATGATAAACAAAAGGGATCAACAACCATTTAAAACAGACAACTACAGTAATGGTCAACCAATATGAGCTTATCAATGTCCCGAACTGATATCTAGAAAACAACTTGAAATATAATTGAGAGATTGCAAAAATCACCGAGTGAGTCATGATTGTTGATTAAAATAATAAACACACTTATGACATGTATAATATGTTATGATTTATAATAAGTACTGTATGGATTAAGAACTAAATGAACTAAGTAGTAACATAAACTATTGGCAGTATGTTTGTGTGCTATGTATTTTTAGGCTCAGAAATAAAAAAACTGAAAAACTATTTGTTTTACACAATAATATTTAACATTCACAAAAAATCATTTTAGTTGCACTTCTGTTAATCTAGCAGGCAGACAGTTATTGGTGATGTGACAATTTCAAAATGGCAAATAGCAACCAACTACTCGACCTATAACTGCTGACAACACAACACTCCTGTCCCGTAACCTTTGAAAAAAAGTCTTTCACACAAACTGCTGCAGTTGACCGCAGCGAAACATAAACAACCAGAAGTGATCAATCCATCAATATGTTTTTGAGTCCTGCATATGTGCATGAGCGAAAGCAAGCCGTGCTGTAGAAACTGGAGGCGGATAATGTGATAATTTCTGTCTAATGTACCATCTGCTATTGTATCAATGTCACCGTTAGTATGAAGTAGTTGGACTCTCCGTCTGTAGCCTGATGCTCTCAAAGGCACGCGGTCTGGACACCAAAGCCCGCTCTGCCAAAGCACTTAGATCAGCTCTCCAAAAACACCACCGGTCTCTTCGCTAACTGAAAAACAAGAGGACCGTCGAGGCCCAAATCTAAGCGCACCTGCCAGAGCCGGGTGTACGTTTACACTGTGTACTTATCCTTAATGTAGTTGGCCTGTCAGTCACGCAGTCAATTTGTAGAGACAAGGCTGCTCTTTGTAAATCAGCGTAATATTCACGATTGTATTCTGTGAGACGACAGACCCGACTGTGACAGAGCTGTAATCATTTCAATCGGGTAAACAACGATTATGGCTCTCCAGCGTCTGGCTGGCTGTTCGGCTGATACAGTGGCGTCTTTTCTGCCCCGGTACGCTTCTCAATCTCTACTCTTCCTATAAAACCTCAATGCAGACATATATATATGTGAATCTTGATGACAAGCAAAAATATTGAAACATCTTTATAATCGGCAGAATTTAGCTGAGAACTGAGGTCTGGGCAAAACAGTTATAAAACAAATCTTAAGGATTTTGATTAGGGCTGTCAAAAGATATATCTATAGATATCATTTTCTTAAATTTAAACATGCTTGTTTGTATTTATATATACATAATAATAATCACCCACATGTAAATGTTTTTTTATATATAAAAAATAATTACACACAATGCACACATATTTTATGCAAAAACAAACTTTGATTTTGAATGCGATTAATCGCGATCAATCTTTCGACAGCCCTCATTCTGATATCTAGAGAAATCGAAGTGGTTATAATAATTCAATTACTTGTTAGCAAATAAGGTGATGCACACAATAATGAGCACTCCCATGCTATCCCACAACACTCCTATACCATAACCATTAAAATACATACAGCTATATATTTTTGCACAGTAAAACAAAAAAACAGAAGTGCTCGATCCTCCGGTATATACAGCATGTGTCTAGCAGAGAAACAAACCTGAACTATAGAAACTGGAGGCGGATAATGTGATCATTTTAATCTAATGTACCATCTGCTATTGCATAAATTATAGAACATATAGAAAACACGACAATTGAACGGTCCAAGGATGTCTGTACATTTCAGGCGACGATAGAAAGAAATACCACTTGTGTTAAGCCCGGAGTATAGTTTGTTTTTACGTGTATGCAAACGTACGCATATGGTCGAATGCACAGCATAGTTTATTTGATTCGTATGTGTAAACAGATTTCTCATCTCATAGACTTCATACTATATTCTCCTGTACCCGCATGTGCCACATACACATACAAAGTATTGTAATGATGATATTTGCATCACACACAGTTTATGCAACCCTCGCATATGCGTAAAAACAAAACTTCTAGCTTTAATCGTTTCAACCAGGCGCCGTTATCAGCCAATGCTAATAGTAAAAACTACACTGTTAAAAATGCAGCATGAAGTTAAAACAACTTGGTTTTGCAGGTCAATTCAATCTACTATTTTAAGTTTTGACTTGTTGTTGATTTAACTTATAAAATCAAGTTGAAATTGAAAACTTAATTTGTTAAGTTAAAGAAACATAAAAAATATATGTTGATTTGATATAAATTTTTACAGTGTAAGGCTGTATATTTAAAGCGGTAATCAGATTTATTAATTATGTGGAAAAATAATGCATTGAAATTGTTAACGCATTTAACTCACCCCATTGAAACAAAAGTTGATCATTTCGGGTGCTTTAAGGCCTTGCCAATTTAAATATGTATTTAAGCAAAACATGACGTAAAACAAATCTCAATGCAGTACTCACACACTGTTTGAGAAGTTGTGTGTGTGCTGAAGTGCATGCCCATGTTTTTTGCGCTTAAAGTCGCCATGAAACGGAAGTAGCGGTTGCCTTATTTTCCCCGTGGTGACGTATATCCGAATGAAACGGCTTTTGTGATGAAATAAGGCAGGGCTGGATTTGAATTTGTCCATCAAGATCTGATTGGATCGTTTAAAGTTGGGTCGTGTTGCTAATTGCTAATCGCTGCGATCTTCTACCGGACCCCGCCCACCTGCCATACTTTTGACCGAAAGTGAAGAGATATCGTTTTGAGGAGGGGAGATTTGCATTTTTGATTAAAGATTATGAGAACACACAAATTTTTTTTAAAATAATGAAGCTCACAGATAAGTCATTTGTTAATAATACCACAACATTAAAAAAATATATATATAGTTTTTCATTTCAATTTCATTGTGACTTTAAGTGGACATATTTACATAAATTAATTGTACGTGATTATTCTCATAAACAAACTCTGTTTTAAAGTGAATGTAAGTAGAAGAGAAATGAAAAGCATGCCGTATATTGGACCTGTCTGTGCACTCTTAAAGGAAAACACCACAGTTTTTCAATATTTTCAAAATACCATAACTTGGTTATACATACCCATTTATTTTTTGATCTGTGCACTTAATCTTTGTACAGCGCGTCGTGAAAGTGTTAGCATTTAGCCTAGCCCCATTCATTCCTTAGGATCCAAACAGGGATGAATTTAGAATCCACCAAACTTCGACCTCGCCAGTCACATCATTACTGCTGAGCACTGTGGTGTTTTCCTTTAAAGTGACTAATGTTAATAATTGTATAATTTCTAATGTTAATCATACAACGGACAAAGAAAAAATCATATGTCTTGACTGATTTACTTTTGTAACTTTAATAAAGATTAATCTTTATTTAATTTAACCAGTAAACAATATGTAGTATTATTTTACATTTGAATAATTAATTTGATTTATGTACCTAAAAAAACTACAGACCAACCTGAAAAACATGAAAAGCACTGTTTATTTTATTTTTTTCAATTTGAGGGTAATTTCTCCATTTACATGCCAATATTTGTGTGTGATTAAATTCGATTAATTAGATAAAAGATTTTAATCGTTTTTCAGCCCTAGTATAATCAGGGATTTAGTTATTTATCCAATAAAAAAACAGCAGTCACAAAGTGTGTTTGCTGACTTTGTTGACATTGAAGGATGTTGGCAACGCAGAGTTAATAAACTTTTTGATAAAATTGTGCTTCAGTTTTGTAAACTGCCAATTAGTTTTCCTTTTTTAACTTAAAGCACATTTTTATAATTTCTAGTTACTAAAGTCTGTTAAAAAACATCAAGTCTACAAACATATTCAATTCTATTAATACAAGAAGTTTTCTTTTTTTGGTTTTGGTTTCATGACCAAAGAAAAGAAAATCATTACAGGAAACAAAAACTTGTTACAGAAAAGGATGAACTCTGGTGTCACTTCAAACATCTCACTAACTTGCAGCGGCAGTACATAATGTGGCCATTTCCAGCTCGATTGAGCCTTTTTACGGTGACATTAAGACGGCAACGGAATCGTCTCATCCGCCTCGGTCTCATCCATCAGTCTAACTACAGTGAGCTAATTATTTAGCCCATAACCCAGACACGACGCACATTACAACAGCTGAAGGATAAATCATTAAGCACGCAAGACTTTCTGATATTAAGTGGCTTGTAAGCACAGTAAACGCATCATATTTCAAGAGCAGGCGAAATACGGAGACATGACGGCGACGAGAGTAATGACCACCCATTATCTTATATTGCTTGCAATAATAATTTTCAAGAGTCTCGTTCGGTGAAGGGTCCATCAGATGTTTAGGACAAAGACTTTCCTACGTAATCTAAAAATCGCTTTTTAAAGGTCGGTAAATGAAGACACCAGATGAAACACCCTGAAGGAGGTTTACTCTTGCCCTGTATATCCGTCTGAATCACTATTGATCGTGCCAATCCATACGGTATACAGTAATCCTTTATACGTTCAGTTTCAATTACATTACAACGTCAATTGTAAAGGCAGCAAAAAGAGGAGAGAATAGGGCCGAGTGAAATATTTGTGATGAATTGACATTGATTTTGTTGATGATCTAAAATTAACACTGTACATGGATACACGGGTGCTGAAATCTAAGGGCATTCAATTTGCCTATCAGTATTTTATTTTATTTTAATAGACACTTGGAAAGATAGAAAGCTAATGCCCGGCCTTGATATTGGTCCACTTCAACACAAATTATAAAATAAAAAATCATAATTAAATACAAATAAAAGATGGTCAATCGGAAAGGGCAAATATAGTTACAATTCATTCCAAAGTGGAAAACTTGTGAATTTGTACTGTACGTTTTCTTTTTTTATCTTTTACAGGATGAATAGACCAGGTCAGATGAACAGTCTGTTAAGAGCGTTTCTGCCCTTGCTCACCACAAAGCTTTTTTTGTAACTCCAGTAAAAACACGGTATACTTAATGGGCAAAGAAATGTTGCTTTACGAACCCTTTGAATGTTTTGCACTTTACGGCATAACTCCCACAAACTTTGTTAATTTAATAGCGATAAAAAGCCATCGAGATGTTTAATGAAAGGCTGCATTTCAAGGACAGTGAATAGACAAGTGTTGAGTAAAAAAACTTGGTCTTTTTGTGCTGAATACGTTTGGTTGGAATCAAATTCAATTAGAACTATTTAAATGAAAAGAAATGCAATAAAATAAAATAAATAAAGCAATCGCCGAATGAATGTTGTGCTTTCATTTACAGTAAAAAAAATGTTAAAAATATTTAAAGATGATGATTGATCTCTCAAGAGCTCAAAACAACAAGACAATCCACCTGATTAACAGTCAAACTAAAATGTCAAAACCAAAATCAATATCCAACCCGTTTATGGATCATGTTTGCCATAAAGAAATACTTCACACGGAAATTGAAAGTCTTAACTGTTCCTCGTTTTGTTAAAATCTTATTCTTCATTTATATATTTATTTATTTCCATGAAACACAAGCCACATGTCAGAAAAATGCAATTTAAAGGTAACTGGCTAGTATTAAATTGCATTTTAAGATTTACAGGCATAGTCAGAATGATGAAAAGTATGATGGAGGAGTGTGTACATTACACAGAAAAAAAATAGTAATGCAAACAAACAATGATGCCATCTACATAAACCCCATTCACAAAGCACTTTGGTCCCCGATTATTTCCGTAAAATTGTCAGAGAGGCTTCTGTGTGAACACAAACACGTCTTGTATATGTTCTGGGATCGCTCCTGTAAAGAGGACCTAACATTGCCTTAACATTCACGGAAAGCATTCTGTGTGAACGAGAGGCAGAAACAATGTCGTAAGGAGCGTGTCGTAGTGAGGACGAGTGTGTCATCGCAACCAGAAGTTATGGTTCAGCTCTTTGACACAGGGATTTAAATGCAGATCAACATTTACAACTAAAGAAATTTAGGCAAACTGGACTGAAGCAGAGATCAGGGAGCTCATCACTATCCGCGCTGAAGCTGAGATAATTTTCCGGCATGACAGAGCATCTTCCCGAGAGAGAGAAATCACGGATAATTATCAAACTTCAGACGCAGTGGAAAAGAATACCAAATGCAGGACTTTAAATACATCACGTGTCTTTACGGGATCTTTATGGTATGTATGTGAATGCCACACAGATTTCGGAAAATCATTGGCAGTGTGAATGAACCAAAAATCAAACAATCCCAGGCAAATCACGGACGCATTTTCCGTAATCTCTGTGTGAAAATAAAAAGTGTTCCTGTAAATACAACTAAGCTGAAAACATCAATTTCAAATGAAAAAACAATTTCTGGTAACGTTAAAGATACACTTTGTAGAATTGGGCACACGATCAAAACAATAACAATGACGTAGATAAATGACGCTCTGAAGCAGCGTGGAATGATGGAATTTTGTTGTCTTTAACTCAACCGTTGATGGCCATCAATCAAACAGGAACGTGAAATTATGTTAACAGATGAGGTAAAGGGCAAAGGGTAGAGGTTTTATAAATGTTGCGTTTGATGACATCGTTTTATTTCATTATGTACGGTTTTATGTAATGTTTAAAACGCAATTGTTAGTCATAGATGTTACAGTATTAGTCAAATTTCGATGGTGTGTTAACACAGCACAGAATTAAGTGTTCAATTCAGTTTTATTTATATAGCGCTTTTCACAATTGTTAATTGTTTCAAAGCAGCCTTGCATGAATTGATGTAGGGGAAACACAGAATAATCGATAGATAATAAAAGTAGAATACAGCGGCTAAGAATAAACCGTACAAGCGAGCGTAGTAATAATATAACATATACAGTAAAGTGCTAAGTTAAACCAATGTTGGCTGACTCTCCCGGGGATGAAAACCCCCCTAGGAGAAAAACCCTGTGGGAAAACTCCTAGGAGGAGAAAAATCCTTGAGAGAGATACATATATACTTATATAAACACGATAAGGATATGAAACGGGTAAGTGGATTAAACTGGTTCAGCCGGTCGTCGTTGATCAACAAACTTACCCTAAACAAGCGAGTAGCCCGACAGGTGCATACTTCCGCATGTGTCCACGACACTGTTGTCATTTGGTTACTACGAAGGTAACAAAAGGTAACGTGGATATTGACATAATTGCCCCGTGTCACTGTTTATAAAGGTTACTTTCTCACGATTTACAAGTAGTTGAAAACATGTGAGTTATTCTTAATAATCAGCTATAACACTGGCCTAGTGTTTTTTTTTTGGATTTTTTACTGCAAACATCTTACAAACTGTACTTTTAAGGCAGTGATTCTCAAAGTTTTCAGCGTGTGACCCCCCAAAGAAAACGCATGACGTAAAAAAATCTCAAATTTAGAATTTGAATGAAACGAAACATATTAAATTGCATAATGATGTGCTGTTGGTTAGTAGCCTTATCTTTCTGAGGTTTATTTACACAGAAGTTCTGATAATTTCCTGTGTTTGATATTATTTCATAAAACTGGGCCCCCGGCACCATCTCACGCCCCTCAGTCTGGGAAGCACTGCATTAACACAAGAAAAATTCCCTGTAGAAAGCCACGCTCCTGCGTCAATAAAAACAGAAAACAAGATGGTTCAGGATACATGACATCACTGGAAAACAACATTTTGCTGTTGGTTTAGTCTGTTTTCAGCAACTCTGAAGTTTGTAGAGGTTTAGAGAGTAGGTGTCTACATTAGAGAAATCCCATAAATAACTTGTGAAGAACACACACACACACCTCTTCTAAAGCACTGAGGCGTTGCACAAATCATCCATATTATGCAGATTCCCATCGCATAACACCACTCATCTTTCTACATCGCCATAACTTTATAAAAGAGCTGAACTCATTTACTCCAAAACTTTATTCTGCGAGGTTGGCTTGGGTTTAGAGAAGCGGATGAAACGTTCACAATCGAGTCGACGCACGACATCCGTCCCTTTACAGCCTCATTTTCATTCATGTTAAATTATATATGCTGTCTACCCCGATTAAGATCCATTGGTGTCGAGTATTGGTATCATGACAACTGTAGCGTGCAGCAGCATCTTGCTGTAGTGACTAGCAGGGCGTCTGAGCATCTTGTCCTGAGATCAGAGGCATCAGACTGCGTTCTGCGGGTGAAAGTGGAAGTAAGCCGGCCCTGAATCTCAGGCTCTCGCAGCGGTGCATGCCTTGAATAATGCATCAGTGCGTTTCACGAGAGGCCCTCTGCAGCAATTTCTGAGCCAGATTTAAATGTTCACACTCAATTGAGTCCAGCTATGATACATAGACTCCGCTTTTCCAACACACAAATCATTTACGTCCCACCTAAGCTCTGCTTTATGATACTTATACTAGGGATGAGAGTATTGAAGCGAATGCAGATGGAAGATACGTTTAAATATAAACATCTAAATGCAGCTACAATAATGATGTTTTCTTGTTAAAGAAAAAAAACCCTAAAGACAATGTACCGTCTATTCTGAATAAAGTCAAAAACAAAAGCTGTCCCATTAACAATGTTCCCTGACTTTGCTGAATGATAAAATGGTTTGTACACGCTTTAATTGGATGCATCATTACTTAAACCAAACACCATTTCTCTCCTCGAGACATAATCAAAATATATAAATATTTCAATAACCAGGCCGTGTTTAGGGCTCACATTGACACAAAACTGCTATTAATCTTGAATAAACCAACAAAAAAGCATTTATCTCAGCTCTGAGCAGAACAATTAGCCAGCACCATGCACAACGTTCAAACGGTTTATAAAAAAACTAACAAATCCGAGAAGAAAAAAAGCCCTCGGGCGAGTTGTTAAGCAAGTAAAACAATCCACTCTGCATCTCCGGCTAAATTCATCATTGCACGCTTAAACGTACTCACGCGTCATCATTCAAATGCAAATTTAAATGCTCCAACCTTTCCACATAATCACAGATGATTTTATAGCTGATGAGTTGAGCCCGTTGACGGCGCATTCGGGCGGCCTAATAGCCCGTGATGCGTTCTGCCTGACCGACGCTCTCCCGTGAAAAGAGACAACTGTTTCACATTTGGCATTTCCTTATGCAAAGTGATAATTCACAAGGTCCTGCGTTTACGTGAGGCGTCATCGTGCTGTCCAAGCGATGCTCATTAAGACGCAGCAGCAAGGGTCAGAAGAGAGAAGTCCATCACTTTAAAGAGCAGAAAACACCACTGATCAGATGTGTTTTACTGCAATAAACAGATTTCAGTCAATCTACCAAAATAAAATTGGGCCTATGTGGAAAATTTCAAAACAAAATCAGAGGAAATTCATGTTAAAGTCAGAGCAAGACGATATGCAGATGTTTGAAATTATTAGTCATTTAGGAAAAGAATATCATCGGGATTATCGGGACCAAAGAAAAAACAGCAAAAAATATAAACTGAAAATAAATCAGTCAATATCATAGCACTAAATAGCAAAGCATGATCGTGACAGCTGTGCCTTTAAATTTTTCGATTTGTGACCAGGGTTGCCAAGTCCTCTGTTTTCCCTCAGAATTGGGCTACTCTATAAAGATTTTACCCTCGAAACATAATTTTTTTTCCCGGAGGACCCCTCTCGAATGCGATTGTGCTAATTTTGGGCTAGTTTTGAGTAACAATTGGGTGGGTTTTGCTGTGAAAACCTGGCAACCGTGGTTTCAACCAAGAATTCTAATTTTTGTAAATCATTCGTATTTAATAGTGCTGGGAAAAGATTAATCGCAATTAATCGCATACAAAATAAAAGTTTATTTTTGCATAATATATGTGTGTGTGTGTGTGTGCTGTGTGTAATTATTATGTATATTTAAACACACTTGCATACAGATATACATTTCAGAAATTTGTATTTATGTTTCTTAAATACATACATAGATCTATGTGTATTTATATTAGGGATGGGACGATTACCGGTTTCACGATTAATCACGATAAAATATATAGATGGTTAGTATTATCGTTTAAAATTTAATTATCATTACAACCGTGTTTGATTACCGTGATTTTGAAAACTCACAGTAAATCCTGTCCAGTCAGAATCAGTTTAACGCAGGCGCGCACATGCAACATAGTTTTTTGCACAAGGCGGCATTTAAGGGATAATGTATCGTATTCATTCAATGTGAGATTAATTTGCGATTAATCGCGAGTTAACTCATGAAATAATGCAATTAATCTACATAATTTTTTGAATCTATTGACAGCCCTTCTAAAAACACAACAGTGCAGCGGTACTCTGACCTAATATTATTGTGCGTCAAATTAAACTCATCATTTCTCCAGCACGTCTTTTAACGACAAAGTTATCAGGACAGTATTGTATTCATTCATGATAAACCTACTAGACAGATTTATTTATTTTTTTAACCCAGAAATAATTTCAGGGACATGAAATATTAAATTGTGATTTCCAAAAATAAAACTTGTTCAAATGTTTTCAGTTCTTTTTGAACATTTCCATCTCATTTTAACAAAACCATGATAATATTGATAACTGTGATAACTTTGGTCACTATAATCACGATATAAAATTTTCATACCGTCCCATCCCTAATTTATATATAAATAATAATTACACACAGCACATACTTGTATAGTATGCTAAAAATCACTTTTATTTTGTATGCGATTAATCGCGTTTAAACTTTTCCCAGCACTAGTATTTAACTTTCTTTCATTGCTAAATAATTTTTTATTAAAAAAATTGAATTTAATGGATAACTTAGACCAAATAATGACAAAAAAATCAACCAATAAGAGTGAATGGATGTGAACTCCTTTAACATGCTTAAAGGGACACTCCACTTTTTAATATATTTATTTATTTAAAATATATATGTTATTACACAGTAGCCGCAAATAGTCCCCTTAGTAACTTTCAATGGCAGGGGACTATTTTCGGGCGCAGCGTAATATCACTATGCCTGCGGCAGCCATGTTACGGCAGCAAAGGCCTTGATTATTACGCCAGTTTGAGAGTAAAGTTCCTAGCCATATTTGTCTAGAAGATCACAACTTTTAATTTCCCATCGGTCTTAGTACACAATTTAACTACAAAAGAGTCAGATATTAAATAAGAAAAATATTGAAACTCTGTGGTTTTTTTTAGGCGCAATGCTAATGGTCTAATCAGATTCAATGGATTATGCTAAGCTATGCTAAAAGTGGTAGCGCCAGACCCGGAGATCAGCTGGATGGATTCCAAAACGGTAAGAATCAAAGGGGAGAATATTTAATAAGAATATTTTCAAAAAAGTGGAGTGTCCCTTTAAAAAAATCCTCGAAATGCTGCTTGATAAAATGACAAGAGAACTTTAGAAATTCTTTGCAAATGGTAACTACATTAAAAATGCTAAAATATAACAGTTTAGATTTACGTTGCACTTTTTATTCACAGTATAATTCCCACAGTTACATTTGTGCAGTCTCATAGTTTTCATAAGTTTAATATTATTCTTAAATGTGGAAAACAATAGGAAGGATAAATGACCCTAAGGTTTTAAACCGTAGTGTATACACACACAAACACACAGCTCTGGTGTGTTGATATAGTTTTAGCGTACTTTATTAGTTCATTGAATGCCGCTATAGAGATGGAAAGCAGATAAACCCACTAAGAGGTTTAAATCTTTTCTTCATCTCCAGAGATTACTTACACACTTCAAAGGCGAAGTTCCCAAGACTGTGACCTTACTACACGAAGCCTCATTGACCAAAATGTACTTCCTCCAGAACATGTACATCCCCAAAACTCTTAATCCCCATAAGGCCGTTCACACGAGTACACACACAGATGTCTGTCACCACAGAAATGAGAGTAAAGGAAAAAAGAGGACTCTTGGTGTCTCCTGCGGTTATCGTAGGCCGTGGTTTGAATGAGAACCCAACAGACCGGGCCCGTTGAATATCAACACATTACTCTGTTCAGTGGTCCGGTGAAGGTCTGTGATTACCTCACACTCTCCCCTCATTACACACACTGGAATAAAAGCCTCTGTGATCGGACCGCTGTTAACATGATGTTGATGGAATTAACAAACAGCTGCGGCCGCTGATATTTCAACAGGTTTCTTTGTTTACAGACGCTTAATGCTGACAGCCGGCGCATGCTGGGTTTTAAAAGGAAACTGTTAGTCTCGTTCAGACGGAGCGTGAAAGCCACTTAGAGAAAACAGTCTGGCAAGTTGTGACTTTCTCTGTAGCAGGGCTGAAGTAAAGGTTTGGGCTTGCAAAAACTAGACATTTTAGAAACGACTAAAAAAACTAACTGTGCTATTTATCTGCATCATCAAACAAGTGTGCATGTGTCATGTAAATATGTAAATACAGCAGTTAATCCCTATGCATTGCTATACTGGTGCATATATGAAAATACATGAAGTCATTGAACTAGTGCTGGGCAAAGATTAATCGCGATTAATCGCATACAAAATAAAAGTGATTTTTTGCATAATATATGTGCGTGTACTGTGTCTAATTATTGTGTATATTTAACCACACACACATCATATATTCATTTCAAAATAGTTTTACTTATATATAATTTTTTTACATTTATTTTTAATATAGAATATATAAAAATATAAATAAATATATATAAACATGTAAATGTTTCTTAAATACATACATGAATGTGTGTGTATTTATTTAGTGCGATCTGTGATCCGATCATCGGGAGAATGTAAGCACGTAAATCATAGTATTATCTAATGCAAAAATACTCTTATTTACTTCTTGTCACAGAAGCATGCCAAAGCAAAGCAATGGCAACACACATTTTTAAGATAATGGGGTCACGCCCTGTACATTTTGCAGCATTCATGTGTACGTTTATAGCATTAGGCTACATAAAGCAATAAAATTCCATTGTGTCTTTTGAAAGGTGTGTTTTCTTTGTCTATATCTGACAACTTCTTGTGAACAACTTTCTTCAACTCAACTTTGACTTTTAATTAAAGATAAAGTGTGAACTCAACAAAATATGCTGTCTGCAGCGTGACATTGCCAAGTCCTCTGCTTTTTTCGAGTTCAGATTTGGGCTACTGCTTAGACTGTTTCCATTGCTTGTTTGTTTTCTGCGATTGAAGATGAAAGTATTTCGTTCATTAGTTATTGGTATTTTGGCTGTGGTTAGTCATTGGGATGCTTTTGTGCTAGTTTTGAATGTCCATTTAGGATGGTTCTGATATACAAATCTGGCAACCCTGGCTGTGCGATTGTGCAGATGTTCTGTTCGGATTCTATAGAATGTACATGTAAGCCAACATTTTAATCAGATTGAAATGTTTAGGATGCATGTAAACTTTTTGTTGTAACCTTCAATTGTATTAAATTCAATCGGATTGACAAAATTTTGTGCATGTAAACATAGCCATTGTGTTATTTGAAAAGTGTGTTTTCTTTGCCAATATCTGACAATTTCTTGTGAACAACTTTCTTCAACTCAACTTTGACTTTTATTCAGATATAAAGCGTGAACTCGATGAGAGATGCTGTCCGCAGCGTGGCGTTGCCAAGTCCTCTGCTTTTTTCGAGTTCAGATTTGGCCTACATTATATACAATGTATATGTAAACAAACATTTTAATCAGATTGCAATGTTTAGGATGCATGTAAACTGTATTGTTATAACCTTCAATCGGATTAAATTTAGTCGGATTGACAAAATTTTGTGCATGTAAACATAGCCACTGAAGGCCCCGAGCATGGCCCCGCCCCTATCACATGCATCCATTCAGGTTGTAGTGGTGTTTAAAAGTTGATTTTTTATCATTCAAATTTGACTTTGTGGTTAATAACACAATTTTTCTGTAGTGTGGCAAACTCATAACACATTACACATCCTTGAAAGCTTCAGTTGTCACAAAAGTGTCTGGAGGTGAAAATATTAAATAAATAAAAAGTTTACATTTATTGTAATAAATAAAAAATAATGCATTTAAGTATATATTTTAAACATAAAATTATCACGTCAGGTTACACTTTTAGTGGTTTTACCAACAATGGCCACTAGGTGTCAACAGTTTGCTGCATACTCTTGTCACAAATTAATAAATTACTGTCACTGCATTATTAATACTGCTAAAAGGTTTTGAAATATAAAATGTACATGCAAAATATTGAAGTAAACTCAGTTAAGAGTTACTGAAGCACCAGTAAAGGGATTAAAAAACTTTTAAGTGATTTTAGAGCAAAACATTCAAGATCTGTGTCTGGCATAGTAAATGTAGTTACATAACTGTGTCTACCAGAGTTGAATCTCACCCAGGTATCATTGCACATCCAAAGAGAAACACAAGCTGTGGTCAGCGGTCGCTCTCTATCCCGTCCTCGGCAACCCTCTCGTGAAACGCTACACCTGTATTTTGTGTCCTGAAACAGTGCTGTGGGATACTGAAGACAAGTCTAAATTTAACAGAAGGGAACTCTTTCTGGCTGATTCTACAGAGCTCGAACTGTCACAAATAAAAATATCTGGACATAGACACCAAACTGAATGTCAATCCTTGAGATTTCAGCATATTGTTCATTAATATGCATTTCTATAAAGCCTCTCTACGACCCTGCTGTTTGATTACTTAACATTTGGTTTTGTGATCTTAGCGACTAATAAAAACTGAAGTATGTAGTGGCTAAAGCGTCTGGCTTATGAAATATGTACAGCCAAGTGGCTATTGGATATCTGAATGGAATTCAAATAGCCTCAGCGCCACCGCGGAGGACCAAAACATCACGCGCTCCTTTACCCAGCTGAGATCGATAGCTTTAAAAACAGCCTGCGAGAAGGACGAGACAGACCATCGGCTCGGATGAAATTCATCTTCAGAATCTTCCCTGCGTTGCACATGACACCTTAATAAAACTTGTACTGCACGTCAAATATCCATAATATATGTACATGTAATATGAATTATTTTTAAAAACCACAAATAAAATCTCATTTTGATTTGATCCGGGTTTTTCAATGACCAATGCAGTTATCAATTAGATATATAATACTAATATATGAGTAAAATGTGAAAGGCTGGGGCTACACTAGCAATCCTTAAAACCTTTATATAAATTGCTAAAAGTTGACAAGAAAAATTCTGATTGAAAAGAAGTCATTATGACACTGACTATGTTAAGGTTTTTCTATTAAAGACAGACAAAGCAAGATATTCATGCAACATCACTAAATGCTTTTTGGACGATCACAGATCATGCCAGATAACATGGATCATCAGGTTTTGTACAACTTGACCATAAACTGTCATTAAAGAACATAAGGGACAAATAAAATATGGTTTAAAAGTTGTACTAATATTGTTATGCTAAAAACCATTGTTTGTCATTTGATTTGTCCATATTTGCCCCAACTGTGGTTATTGTACCCAGCACAGGTTATTTTAAACCCAGTGGTTGGGTTTATGTTAGGTTATATTGGGTTTAGGTTGGGGATAGGTTTCGGGTAAAGGCCAATTAATAGTCATGCGTAAGGTCTGCGGTTATCCATGCACCTCGCCAAAATTTTAAAAGCGCGTCGTTCTACGCGGACCACAAGCACTGTGATTGGTCCATTAGAAACCCTCCTGTCAGGTAAAAAAACAGCCAAATTATATTTATTTTTTTACACGTATACGGGGGTACGCATGAGAAGCAATTTCCGTCATTAGAAGCACTGCCACATTTTTTTAAGCCTTGCATACATCAGTGAGGTTTCCATCCAAACGTGAAGCGAATCTTTTCAAAATTCACAAATAAAAGATTGTAGGTGCGTTTCCATCAAGTTGTTCGAGCGAATAATGGAGGTGTAACCAACAGTAAATAAAACAAAGCATGCTTAGAAAATGGATACAGGACTGCATTTAGTTACTATTGGGCAAGTTATACATTTACTAGCAAAGAGGCTTGTAATTGCCAAACTAAATGCTGTGCACAGAAAAAGAAATGATGAATTTTTGATGCCGACATGAGCAGCAAGGCCATTGCGACGATGCCGAGCCTCATATATGGTATAGACAACAACAGCGTAACAGAAAGACAATCAATCACATGGGTTTAATGTTCGCTACATTATAATTTATTTGGCAAATGCGTTTCCATCTCCAATTATTCGCATTTCCTATTTTTCGTCTAAAAATGTTTTTTTGCAAATTAGGGGATTTTTTTGCATTTCTTGTTTCTGATGCGATACTTCAAAATGCGCATAAAATCGGGGTGATGGAAACCCAGCTATTGTACGCATAGGTTGCGCATACAGGAGTATGTAGTACATAGGCCAATGCTATTGCAATGCGATGCAATGTGTGTGTGCCAAACGTCAGCACATGGGTATGAGTCAAATAAACGATGCTGTGCGTTTGACTATGTGTGTTCACTTGCATAAGCGTAAAAAAAAGGCTATGTGAAATAATAATAATACAACCTTTAACACAATGAACAACTTCAATGTGTATACATGTCTATGTGTGTATAAAGGCAACTGTCAGGCTGGATCAGATCATCTGGATATGAAAAAATATCAGATATGTCACTAATAATAACGACTATTGTAAGAAAAACTACCAATGGCCACATACGATACACACACAAAGCTGGATTAAAATCAAACTGTAGTCCTTCTAAGAGTAAATATAACAGCAGTCTCAGAGCTCTCTGGATAAATGTCCAGATATGACCCTTGGGTCTCCTGCAGCAGGTAGGACGTGATCTTGAAGTAGCAGACATCTTTAAAAAACTAAATCCGCTTGAGACAAAAACGAGAAAAGAAAGGGCGCGTAAAAAAGAAAAATCAAAGTTTTCTCCATCATTACAAACAGCAATTAAAAACCTCAATAATGTTTAATTAAGAAAAGAGTCATGAAGACAGAGAAACAAAGAAGGGACAGTGCTGTAAATTACACGCTTGTGTCCAGGGCCCACAGCACTAACAGTCACTATTGACTGCAGCACTGAGAAAGGTCAGACGCAGAATACTGGCCGTACAAAAGGTGGAATGAGGCGGCCCAAGCAATCTTTGGTCAGTATGAAATAGAAATCTCAGGGCTATACTCTGTTACAAAGTTACTGAAGTGAGGTAGCCTTGCTGTACGCCAAACTTTAACAAATGAAAGGGGGTTGCTGGGGAAATTGGCTCGCCCACTGTCGGTGTGACAAGCCTTAGCCATCCAAATACAAAACACCAGAGCACAACCGCTACTGATTACAGTTCAGTACACATTCAGTTTGGGGAAAAATGAGATTTGGATTCACTACGGTGTTTGTAAGACTGCACTGGTTAGGGCTCATAAAAGCGTTTGTTCTTGTTGCTTGCCTGGATCACAGATCTGCACACATTTTTAAAGGTGGATTGTGGGGTGTTTTTTAACGATATAAAGCAACACCCGTGCATACCAGACATATGTTTGTTACCTATCCAATCCACTCAAATTGGTATATATAGTTTTAAGTAACACATATAGACGGTTTCATCGGACGCACGTGCTCTGACGCAATACACGTCTGGTTTCGGACTTTACTTCCGTTTTATTTAATTAATTTATTAATTTATTAATTCATTTTTGACTAGTTGCTAAACTGATCTCTTGAACAAATGTCTTGTCGAAAATAACAAATGTTTTGGTTTCCTAGGTAATCTATGTGTTGTTTTGTTGCTTGTTATATAAATAAACTACGTTTAAAGAACTTTGTTGTTATTTATTCTTAGCGGAGTATACCGGAAGTTACGTGCGGACCACGACAGCCGCTTATGTTGTTACTGCTGAAACCGTCTATAGTTTAGTGTTTAAGTGTGTTTTTGTAGTGTTACTAAAGCTCATTGGTAAAGCATTGTGTTAACACACTGTATATCTTTGCTGTCTTAAATTTTACAAGTCATGTCAACTTACTATTATTTATTTTGACAAGAAATGAGTTGCTACAACTTATAAAATATAGTTGAAAAAGTCAACTTCTGAACACGCATACTGATCAAATGCAACTTGTCATATATTGTTGCTTTGGAGAAAAGCATCTGACAAATGAATGAATACAAATAAGTGTAAAAAAGTCTATAAATAGAAATAATTATACACAAAAAAGAATTTAGGCAAAAGCCTTCAGTTTAAAACTTTAAGATCACAAAAATAATTTCAGCTGTATGTACATATATTTTACTACATATTGTATACATATTAGGGATGCACACAATATATATAATTGGAAAAAAAATTATGCAAATATTGCAGATATGCATATGGCAATAGTTTGCAAAAACTAAATAATTTTAATATATCCAATAATTTTAATACATAATTTTATAGCATCATTTGGCGAGTTATTGCATTTCCCATTTTTTTTGCAATATCATCCAGCCCCAATACACACACACACACACACACACACACACACATTAACGTGTTACTATTGTCTTAAAGGTTTGCTATTTTAAATATAATATTATATAATACACACACACAGAAAGCCCCGTATCATCACAATGATTGTGAAGTGTGTAGATTCATCCTCCATGGTCTCATTTCTAACAGGACTAAAAAAGGAGAAGCACTCAGTAAACTTTTGGCAGGTTAAACAAAACTAAATCTCCTTTCCTCCATCAGTGTTGAGTTTCCAATGCACAGTTTGTTCCCAAAAGTCTCGACTCTCTGCCGGGCCCTGACACAGACAGATCCGTCTCACTCTCTGAGAGTGATACCTCACACCCAGGGTTCTCCTGTCATCCACATATTGATTCGACAAGAGAGAGAAAAGATAGATATTGGAGCTAATGCAATTGTGAAGATAAATGCACGGCTGAGCGGAAAGAAACCGGAGAGATGGGATGGGAAGGTTTTATGACCAGTTAATACTCCGATAAACAGCAGGGTGTTGAATCACATTTATTTTTCCAAACTAGTGTGGAAATGGGATGTTAACACGCATACGTTTAATATGTTTTGTCATGTAGGGTTGTCATGATACCACAGCAAATTAAATATTCTGTTAAACAATTTTTTTCACAAGTATTTTCATAAACAGTTTTACCCTCCTTGGCTAAATAAAATCTCCACGTCCACACAAACACGCAAAAACCTAGTATGAAGTGCTGTCAAGAGCATGCCAAACCAACAGATGGTGATATATCCCTAACCGTTAAGCAATGTTGGCCAATCAGAAGCCATTGCAGAGTCTCGCCTTGGCACCGGCTACATGACGACGCTGAATCCAGAATTTCTGAAAATCTTCACCCTAGCGGGAGTTTTCATAGAAGTTTTGTTTCAGTCACCTGATACTGCTTGCATGTGAACGAATGTTCAAAACCGCATCGAAAAAGCTACAATTTTGAAAATAAAATGTATGTGTGGCCAGTGCCTTATATTATAGATATTACAAACAAATTTATTCAGCCACTAACCATGTAGTGTGTTCACACTGCAAACATTGAAAAGCAAAGAAATATTTTTTTATCTGCAACTGCTTATCGACTGCATAATAAACAGCAGCAGGTCTATTTGGCTTTATTTACATCTCATTATTAATGCACAGATACAACATTTTGACAAACATCTGAGCGTCTTTCCTACTGTACATGATGGCTTTCTTTTATAAAACACAAAAGAGACCCTATTCACTTTTACTTAGTTTTATTGCATAAGAAGGTGATACTTTCAATCATAAACATTCTCAACGTCTTTTACGTTTGCCGGAATAACGTCATGTTTAAAACAACATGACAGAAAATAAATGATGATAGGAAATTAATTGCAGCACCAATGAAAGTTACATGATTTTCCCATGGATTGAGCTGAGCTGGGATTAATCAAACGACCAAATGCAAGAGGCTGCGTTTAACCTCACGCATCAGGATGGTAATAAATATTAATAGCTTTCATTCGCACATCACTTTTAACTCCATTTAAGAGCTGTAAAAGCCACGTCAGCGCGAGTTTGCTGTACCGTTCGGATCACAGTCACCGGCAGTAAAAGCCGTTTGACAGGGATACTAAAGATCTAAGTAGCTGAATATTGAATTGACATTTTCAGCTCGCCACTGATCAACTGCAGTTTTCCTTTACGTGCATGTGAAGGATTGCAGATACAGCTTCTTGTTACTGTTGTTCTCCATTAAATATCCTGTAACCACTGTGATGCAGATTTGCAGGAAGGCGGCTGGATATCTTAATTCAAGTGTATTGAAAGCGTGAGCGATTTGAAGGACAGACGAGCACCACGAGTCTTGAAAACCGAGCTGAAGGATGCTGGAGACTAAGCACCCCAATAGATCTTCCAAGGTTTCAACATATGTGAAGAAAACATTTGTAAATTACTTAAAATCTACATAAAAAAATTATTCAGTTATCTGGAAAACTTCATAACAATAATGTTGCCGATGTGTGAGAGGTTTACAAGCCCAGCATGCACTGCAGCATGAATAAATTATGTGATTATAAGATTAATGTTTTTATGTTTTGTGCTTTAATTTCTGCTGCTTGTGATGTTATAAGCTCAAGCTTTCCTGTCTGATGGTGAAAATCAAGAAACATTTTTAACAAATCTATTTAAATATAATAATTTTGCTGTTTGTTCTCTTTTAATATTTTTGATGAGGTCTGCAAAATATATTCAAACCACAAATGTGCATATTGCAATATATTGCAATGCTTTGCATTAACTGAAGAATATTAATACTTCACAAAGTTATGTGAAGTCAAAGTTTTAGGTAATACTGTCTGGTGAGACAGAGCGAGTGTTGCTTAAGTTTGAACTATTTTATTATAATTTACAAACTTAAAGCATTAAAATATTGTATATAGTATATCGCATTATTTAGCAGGATATTGCATATCACATTTTACTTAAGTATCATGCAGCCCCGATATGCATGACGATTTAAACAAAACTACTCAAACAACATTACTCGAAATTCAAATCAGATGCTAATGTGCATCGCAGCAAATACTGTTAAACATTTCATAAATACTTCTGTCGTCTTTGAAGGCTTTAGTTTAACAGATAAAACGATAGATCAACGAGAAGCGAGGGAGACGCATTGCTAACAGTCACCAGTCAAATGACAACAATCCTTTACAAGGGCCGCCACCTGCCATTTAAAGAAGATTATTTATGCAGTTAAGTAACGATTGCATCTGAATGTGCTGTATTTGCATGTTCTGTGTTCTTCCAATTAAAAGCTAATTAATTAGATACAATTCTATTAAGAAACAAATCCCACTTCTCAATGCACACAACCTGAGGTCAGCAACGGCTTAAATGTGAATTGCTTTTTTTGCATGGTGTGAAACTAAAAATAGCAGATCACTTTACACCCTGAGATGTATAACAAGCTCAGAGAGGGAACAGACAGATCTCACGCCTCGGCTTTTGGTTCAAATTAATAATGCTAAGAATTATGCAGAAATGAAAATAAGAATCTGTATTAAAGATATGTATCAAAGAAAGTATTATTGCATTATCTACGTTTTTAATTTTGTTTTAATAATATCGAGCAGAAAATATCAACGTAAAAATGCATCACTTTACAGGGAAATTCAACATTTACTAATCTTTTTGCCTCTGTTAACAATTGCATAAATGAACAATGAACAATTGTATTTGTATTTACTAACATCAACAAGATTAATGCATTAATACAACATTGCATTGTTTGTTTATGTTAGTGAATGAAACCTTACTATAAATCAACAAAAGTAAAAACAAAATAACAGAGAACGACGACGACTGACAACACAATTATAGACTTTTAATGTTGCCTTTTATCCAGAATTACATGAAAAACAATTGCATGCCATTGACTGGATTGTATAATATTAAAGAGGAGTTTGTGAATTTGCCCTTGAATGAGTTTCAGCTCTCTGCAGTAAAACAACCTTGTTGTTATTAATCTGTTGGAGCTGCTGTGCTCACATCGGACAGCCCTGAAAAAGTGAAAATCTAAAAAAACGCTTTATAAACAACTCGGCAAAACACAAACAATTCATCTCAAAACTACTTTCCATGTGTGGTCACTGACCTAAAATATGGCGACGCCGTTTCAGGCTGCAGTTTTATCAGAGCGACAAAATGCTTTGGGTCAGTGCGCTTCAACAAATCTATGTTAAATAAAAATGAAGACGTCTCTGTTTCAAAACTGCATTTTTAAACGGCTCTGCCGGCATTAGCTGCGGTCACCCTCGGGTCTCCTCTACCCCGATATGCATCTATAACAGACAGATGTGTTTGAGAGCTTCACTGATGAACGTTAAAAGAGGAAATCCAAGCGTATAAACCGCGAGTCTAAGTGCGATATCACAACACAGCTGGCTTTTCAAACACCTCTCTGCACAAGTACAATACTATCGTCTGGAGAGTCTCTTTCTCCATCTGTAAAAGGCATGAAATTACAGCTGAGTGCATTTCTGGCTTCCCTAAACACTCAGGTTAAAGACACGAGGCGGAGATTACGCATGCACGCGTGCGCACCCCGGGCCAAACCCGATGCGCTGACGGCGGCATGACGTTGCAGGTTTTATTTCCATAGAGACGGAGTTGAAGCGAGGCTGCAGTGTGTAACACTGACCCCGCTGACCTGTGACCTAGTAAAGCTGCCCAAGGCTCCTGCTCGCCAAATCCTCATTCGTCTGCAATTACCCTTTCCTGACGCGTGCACTACCTAAACCTAACACAGTGGGAAGGGATGGAAAATGTAAACAATGTAATCAATTCAGATTGCAAGGATTTTAGCACCTTTATTACATTTGCATTTTTAAGACAAGACTTTAGTTAGCCCTAATATAACAAAACACAAAAAGCCTACACAAAATAAACACTTTTGCAAATGTCTTACTTTAACTCTCACAAGCTTCAGGCTGCGCAACATGTCGAAAAAACTGAAAGTACGAAGTTGCATATCGCAATATGCATATAACAACGGTTTGCAATAACTGAATGCTTTTATTACTTCAATATGTTGAATTTGTTAAAATCAATACAGATAGCAGAGAGACTGGCACACGTGTTAATGCCTGTATATGCATGATTGCATGCACATACTCTGCCATATGAAAAATGATCAATGGATCATAAATGTACCGAGCCCCTAAGGTGACATTGAAGTAAAAAAAAATCAAAAGTTTAGTTTCATGTGCTCACGTGAAACTTTTGCGTGCTCACGTGAAACTTTAATGTGCTCACTCGAAACCTTCATGTGCAGATTGTTTTTACGTTAAGTGTGCACGTGAAACTTTCGCTTTCATGTGCGTATGCAAAACTTTGACTTTCACGTGCGCACGCGATAGTTTCACGTGCGCACGCGATAGTTTCACGTGCGCACGCGAAACTAAACTTTATTTAATTTTTGCTCCATGTCCCCTTAGGGGCTCCGTACAAATGTATGCTGGTTATATATATTTTTTTGTTTTAAAATATATTGGAATATAGTGGACATAACAAAATGTGTAAAATAAGCATTGTCGTATCCCATATTCAATATTTAGCAAATTACCGCACATTGCATTTGTCTTGAATATCTTCCCAGGTATATTGAAACCTCGTGAATCTTTCTGACTGATTCAATACAAGAAACAATGCAACCAGTGAGAAAGCCATAATCTCCATTTATTGTCTTTGTGAGACAATAATTGACAGAGAAATACCGGCTACACCGAAATAATACTTTCAAATCACACAACTCGGATGAAACCGGGCTTTTTTTTGCTGTGGTGCAGTAGCTGTGCAGCAAACACTGTCAGTGCACCAGCCTGTCCGCATCTGCAAAGTACCACAGACATTAAAGTGCAGGTATAAAGAAGCAAATATCATGAGAAAAATTCAACAATAACCCTCCAAATAAACAACCTGGCTTTTATTAGCATGATGCATCACGCTCAAGATGAACGTGAGGGCGTCTCACAGCTAAAGGCTGCAGTGTTTTGTTTCTCAGTTTTTCTGTCATCGGTCTGTGTCTGAGCTCTGGACAGAAGATGAAGGGAGAAGCAGGTTTTTTTCTCCATGACTGGTCTCTCCAGTCTGCATGTCTCTAGTCATCTGTCACTGGTTTACATACATACAGTGACACCTCCAGTCTCCGCGGGAAGGCTGGTGTCACCGTGCGCCCCAGCTAAAGGCTGACTGGGTGGGGACGGCTCTCCTCCAGGTACCCTCGGGAGAGACATTAGGCCTGGGTGACAGCATGACAGGCCCACACACACATACAGATTTGTTCTTGCTTCCTTACCCTCAACACACACACACACACACACACACACACACACACACACACACACACACACACACACACACACACACACACATACAGAAAGACACACAAGCATGCTCAGGCCTCCTACACAACCCCACAGTTGCATAAAGAAGAGTTTTTGCATAAAGCGCTGACTTAGCTGCACATAAATTTCGTCAGACACAAAATTATTTTTCACCCCCTCCTCTCCCGGCCTCCAAATGCAGAACTTTTTGGAATGAATAATGGAAATAAAGAGGCAAAAGGCTTTTGGGAGCATTAAAATGTGGAAGAAATGTCGTCAGGCTATGAAATGAAAAATGCAACAACGGCCGTATGAGCCAGACACACCAGAATAAAATAGTTCAACAAATGCTCGAGGAACTCGAGGCGGTCAGGACGACAGCTTTTAGCTCAGGACTCGGGAGTTTAAAATATTGCCATGAAATAAAACTTGTATAAAGATATAAATACTGGATTTTAACAAATCATCCTTCTGGTGCTTACAGCTAAACTTGCGCTCCAACGGGTTTTGACTATTGGAGTATTTGACAGTTACTACATTTTTGTTTTAATCATGACTGTTTTAGTACAAATAAATGAAATATTTCCAGAAAATCTATAGAGATGCATGCAAGTACTACAATATATAAGGTCCTCGTACCCATCTCTAGTGGCCACGGCTGTAAATGTCGGCGCAGGCGAGAGTGTTACACTGCACATTAGCAGCTATTCTGGACGGTGAAAAGTCAACATTCCTCCCTGAGGTGATTTCACGATAATGAACAGAAAAGAGGTGTCAGCCCTCATAAAGCCCAGGAATTCTGCTGAACTCTATATGAGCTCGTTCTCTTTTAAATTAACGCAATTCCATGTGGACATTTAAAGGGATCGTCAAATAGGCCAAATCCTAAACAAGCCTTACTAATTCGAGCGGACTCTTAAAGGGCCGGCGCTCTTTTATCGGCCATCTTTATTCATGATAAAAAAGTATGAGTGAATAATTAGCTTAAGTTGCTGTGACATATTATGCAAGTCTCTACTGGCCCTTTGATATGTGCATCAATAGAGAGAGATTGAAGTTTTTACCAAATTTGACCATATTTACTGATGTCATAAGCTACATGTGATGCATAAAAATAAATAATTAAAGGTGCCTGCAGAATGTAAAACTGTATTTATGAAGGCATAGATGAATAATAAGAGTTGTGTGCATGGTAATGACATATCAAGAGCCTCAAACACGATTGTTTTTTCCTTCTTATGTAAACCTCGTGCACCAATCCATGTATAACGCCGACTGTGACGTTACAGTAGAGATATACGCCCCAACATTAAATTAATTACAATGTTGTTACAATGCTAAAAACAAAGTTGTGACTTCTGAGTTAGCGCTATATGCTAGTTAATGCTATATGCTAACGTTTAGGTTGAAGTTCTACTATTGACGCTACAGTTACGTTTTGAAAAAAAAAACACAGACTTACCACTCAGAAACGTCCATTAACAATCTCCAAACAATTGATTATTTATTTCTTTATTTTCTTTTAAAAGCCATACCCGCTTCTAAGGCTATATTCATGGCGAGAATAAAGTGTAATTTAATAAAGTAAATCTTGAAAAGATGTTTAAAATTAATTTCCTCTAAAAATCTTGTGTTTGGATTCACTTGATTAAAAATCTTTTCAAAAGTATCAACAGAATAAAAAAGGTTTAAATTAATTATTCCATCACAGATACAGACTCATAAGATCTGTTTACAAACACACAGAGCTACTGAAGGAGCTGCTCTGAGAAACAGCCAATCAGAGCAGAGCTCAACATTATTATTCATGACGCTTTCAAATAAGGTAATAATAGACCATCTCATTCTAAGGGCAAGTAAATAGACATGTAAAAACGTTTCTGAATTATTTTGCACTTAAAAAAGCCACAAACCTTCAGAAGATACCAGAAAACAATTTAACAGATTATTGCAATCTTTTTTTGGCACCTTTAAATACAAATCTTTCAATTTAAGGTCTGATATTCAAAATACTAAATTAATGTTACTAAAAAACTAAACTGTTACTGTTTTGTTCGTATAAAAATATTTTTGCTTGAAGTTTGAATAGTTTAACATTTAAAATAACAAACATAACTATATAGATGTGTAGGAAAAGTCATAAATACATTTATCTAATCATCAGCATAAATTTTATTAGACTCATTTTGTTTATATATTTTTAAAAAGTAGTGGTTGGCAAAGATTAATCGCGATTAATCGCATAAAAAATAAAAGTGATTTGTTACATAATATACAAGAGTGTTCTGTGTGTAATTATTATGTATATATACATACATATATATATATATATATATATACATACATATATATATATATATATATATATATATATATATACATACATACATACATATATATATATATATATATATATATATATATATATACATACATACATACATATATATATATATATATATATATATACACTGTAAAAAAAATCCGTAGAAATGACAATGTTATTGCAGCTGGGTTGCCGGTAATTTACCGTAGATTTAAAATTATGTTATTTACTGGCAAGAGTTTGTTCAAAGTTAAATAAATTTTAAATATTAACAAGTCTTTATCTTTACAGAATAAAACTATACAATAACAGTCTCATGCAAAGCATTCTGGGAACCAAAAATCATCATCAACCTTTTTCTGTTTTTTGCTTCAGATTTTGCTTCCCACAACGTTTTGCTTGATGCTGTTTTTTTAGTTTTACTCTGTAAAGACAAAGACTTGTAAATGTTAAATGTTCATTCAACTTTGAACAAAATTTTGCCAGTAAATAACATACATTTAAATCTACGGTAAATTACCGACAACCCAGCTGCAATTTCTACGGATTTTTTTTTACAGTGTATATATATATATATTTACATGTGATATGTATATATATTTATTTATAATTTATATATACATGTATGTGTGTGTGTTTAAATATACATAATAATTACACACAGTGCACACACACACATATATGATGAAAAAATGATTAATTTTGTATACGATTAATTGCTATTAATCTTTGCCGAGCACTATAAAAAACCCAATCTACAATTCTGTTCCTTGTGGACTAAGCTCACTGTTGGCTTCTTTGACAAAATGTTAAATGCTCTCTAATTATTAAGTCATTTCATATAAAAGTGTCTGCTAAATGAATAAAAGTAAAAGAAAATTTCAGTATATCTTTGCATAACAAGTTCCACATAAAGAAGCCAAAACCATTTAACAAGACGAATCGGAGTTCAATGAAAGAAACACACAGAATCAATGAACGTCTTGGGATGAAGGTCTCTAGCGTACGTCTTCAAATAGCGCGAGACAAGAACGTCAGCTTTTCACAAACAGATGCCGTAAAGGAAAAGATGTGCAGAACTCTCAGTGGATACGTGATGGTTCATATGGGAATCTCATTAAGAGAAACCTGGAGGCTCATTCGAAACCAAATTGGTTCTACTTAGTAGTGAGGAAACAGGGTCATCCTAAACGCCCGCTGAACGGGGTGAAAAAGGAAGGGTGGGGGTGTGCAAAAGACAGAGGGGGGGGGGGGGTTCAGACATCCTAAAAAATAAAACGGAGTCCATGCCCAGGGGAATGATCATTATAATCCACTCCTTCCAGCCCTCCAAACACTGAACGTTCCACATATTAATCAACTGAAGCACAAAGAGGGAAATCTTTTGTTCGAGGCAATTAAACCACTAAACATACAATTAAAACAACAAAATTTAGCACTTGTCCTGCTTAAAATACAATAGATTTGATCTTAAAACGTTCAAAGTGCCAACTTTAAAGCCGAAGTCTCCAAACTTGGCGCGGCTAATCGGTTGCATCTTAATATTTGCATACAATATCATTTCGACAATTAAATTCATAAAATTTACATCTATTTTATAATTATCTCAGTTGAAGGGCATGAATGAAGGGCAGATCATGTGCTCTGTGCAACCAGCAGACAAAGTGATGTCCTTTTATGCAGATTTGCTTTGAATAATTGATGTGAATTTCAATAGATGTACCATATTTTGCGGTTTAATGCAGTGGACAATTAAAATTAGCGTATATGACTGATATGGTTTTTCATTGGCTGGTGCTGACTGCAGGTATTTAGACAGCAGACTAATATACAATATATCCAATCTAAGATAAAGTCACTTTTTGAACTGTATTGTGAAAAAAAGACAATACTTGACCAGAATGTATCCAAGTAGATGTCAGCTAAACATTGAGCTATTAAAAAAATCATATATGCATTAAAAAAATCATGCACAATAAGAAAAGCAATGTGCATTAGGAAAGTAAACAGGGTACGCTGTGATTTTACGTTGACTTTAATAGGAAACGCACAAATGGCGAGGCTGTCAGCCCTTCAGGGCACTAAATGCAGGGTAATGCCTGTGAGAGAGAGGTAGGCCGTTAAAGGCTGGGGTGAGTCGGGGTCAGCGTTGAGCCGGTGTAGGCGACAGCTGAAAAGCGCAGTACTGCAGACTGCTGGGATGAGCTAATTACATTAGCACCCATCATTAGCACAGGCAGCACCCGCGCACCCCGACTGCAAACCACCGGCCCTGCATTCTGCTGGGGTTTACTACCTGAAACCAACTCCAAATGTCCAGATGTCCAGCTCATTTGAAACGTCGAGAAACAAACAGCTCATTATGTTCGGCCTGTTTCATTTGCGAAGGACTTTGCCTAACTTACCCCAAACAACTTATGGAGTATGTTCATAATAAACAATGAGAATGCAATGAGAAAAAAGTATTTCATCTGAAGTGAGCATCCACAGATAGTCAATATTGCATGATTATTTAGGATATAAATGCAAACCTGGACTATTTTGACGGAGAATTTCAGTAAAACTTTACAATAGGGTTAATTTGTTAACATTAGTAAATGTTTTTTAGTAAAAAATTGATTTTTGTTAACTCTTTCACCGCCAGCGTTTTTAAAAAAAGTTGCCAGCCAGCACCAGCGTTTTTCATGATTTTCACCAAAGTTTAATGCCTTCCAGAAAATGTTCTTCTTTAAATATATAAACATACAATATACAAAATGAAAGAACAGACCCTCTGCTTTCAAACAAAAAAAACCGTTTCATCCTACCTTTAGTGGTTCTTTTGCAATCAGCTTTTGAATATTGGTAGGTTTTTGCAAAAACACCATATTTTGAGCAAAAAGCAGAGATAATTCCATTTTTATGACGGACTTTTCATAGAGATCCAATTCAGAGCGATCTTTAAAACAGACACGGACATGCAGCAGCTTGCCATAGGGCAATACTTCCGGTTTTAAAAAGTTGCGGAAGAGCGCCACCTGGTGGATAATAGCGGTATTGCGGAAAGACGGAAAATCTCGTCATTGGCGGGGAAGCGTTTTCTCTTAATTGACGAGATATCTCGTCAATGGCGGGGAAAGAGTTAAAGGTGCAGTGTGAAGGTGCAGGTGAGATTGCGAATTGCAACCAACGGCTCAGCCCACTGCTCACCCCTCGCTTTTGAAATGCATAGAGAAGCTACAGTAGCCGCCAGCGGAAAAACGTCATCGTCAGAGACAAAAATGTTTGTCCGTTAAAGGTGCAGTATGTAATTTTTAGAAGGATCTTTTGACAGAAATGCAAAATAATATACAAAACTATATTATCAGGGGTGTATAAAGCCCTTTCATAATGAACCGTTATGTTTTTATTACCTTAGAATGAGATATTTTTATCTACATACACCGAGGGTCCCCTTACATGGAAGTCGCCATTTTGTGCCGCCATGTTTCTACAGAAGCTCTTTACGGACAAACTTTTTTATTAAGTTGTCTCCAATGATGAAATGTTTGTCCTGTGTCGGCTATCTTAGCTTCTCTATGCGTTTCAAAAGCAAGGGGTGAGTAGTGGACTGAGCTGTTGGTTGCAATTTGCAACCTCACCACTAGATGCCGCTAACATTTACACACTGCACCTTTAAGGGCTTCTGTAGAAACGTGGTGGCACAAAATGGTGACTTCCACGTAAGGGGACCCTCATGCATGTAGATAAAAACATCTTATTCTAAGGTAATAAAAACATAATGATTTATTATAAAAAGGTCTTTATATACCCATGATAATGTCGTTTTGTATATTATATTGCACTTCTGTCAAGAGATATTTCTAAAAATTACACACTGCACCTTTAATGTTAGTAAATATCCATACAATTGTTTATTTTAGTTCATTGTGCATTAACTACTGTAATGTTGACAGATATAAGTTTTGTTTTTAACCTCCTAAGACCCAAGCTTTGCTGTGTCTTTTTTCAGATTTCTTCCAGCTATTTTGGGGTTAGGAAGAACCAATAAATAAAATAACCAAATATTTTTCTTTGAACATGAAGCAGTGTAATTGTCCACCTTTGTGTACAACAGGTTCCAGTAACACACAATTAAGTATTATGGTGCAAACAACAAAAAATGTGATGTCCATGTATGTGGACACACCAGGTCTTAGGAGGTTAAAATTGTATTATTAAATGCTGAACTGAGATTAATAAATGCTTTGGAAGTATTGTTCATTGTTAGTTCATGTTAGCTTATGCAAACAAATAAATGCTTATTGTTGTATTACCACCCTTAGAAAAAAACTAAAATGTTCCCAAAACATAAATTTCACATGTGAAATTCATGTAACTTTTCTGTAATAGCTTTTATTTAAAAGGCATTGTGGCTTTATCAAATCACTGAATTTTTTGCAAAAATAATTATTTTGTAATATATTTATCATTGCTGTGATATAAGTAATCTCATAGCCATGAACCAAAGCTTTTAAAGCAGCGTGTCCTTCCTAGAGGCCTGATGCATTTAAACCTCCGCAGCACCGTCCCATCTGCCTCGACTCCTGTCGACAGACCTCGCTCAAGGTTCCTCCTATCAATCCCTGGCACACCGCCAACCTGTCAAACCAGCCGTGCTCCGGCAGGAACGAACAGAGCGCGGGGAAGTTAGCGCTGCGTCGGAGCGATCGCTCACGTCTCCCTGCGATCATCAGCCTAATTAAGATCTGACTGCTTTTATGTGATCTTTAGTAGTACATCAAAATATCAATTTGAGACAATTAGCTGGCAAACGTGATGACTCAATTCATCATTCCTGAAGGATTTTTTCCTCCTTTTTCTCGTACCGCGCCGAGAAGACGAGGGGATAAAAGAAACAGACAAAATATTGCTCCATGAATATTTTCTGTCATGCATATCAATGGACACTTTTTCTCAGAGGCTAATTTCAAGACGTTAATTACGATTTTATGTTCTCATTAGATGATATAATTCCCTCTTCAAGCTGGGCTTCAAATGGCTGTGCCACGTTTTCCCCAGCTCAGGGTAATTCGCATGAATTTAAATGTCACGAAACATCAAATAAATGAATTAAAGAAAAAGATTTGAGCCCTCGAAGAAATAAAAGAAAGCGGTGCGAACCCGGGCAGAGAGAAAAGCTTTTCAACTTCATCAATTAAAAACCCTTTAAAATTTTACATTTCAAGGATAATATATATACGATTTAGGTTGAAAAGATGCAATGAAAAAGTAGATCTTGGATGCATTGTGGGTCTGAGCCTTGACGTGCAGTAGTCAACAGCAAACTTGTTGCATGACTTAAAAAAAGATTTTTACTACTCGACAAGTAGGCTTCACTGCCGTTTATCACATGCATTTCTTTAATTTTTCTTATCTTTGTGCATTTTCAGACACTTCAGCAGTCTTAGAAATCCCTCAGCGTGCACAACAGAACATCTTCAAATAGGACTCAAATTGCGCCTCTCATTTATTTCAAGGTTGCTCAATGATAATAGCCATAGAACGTGCAGATAATTCTTGCACGACCCTGCTTTTCCAAGGCTCATACAACTAGGTGATCTGTAGCTTTGTATTTAACATTTATTCAAATTCACAATTTAGACCCTCGCCACAAATAAAATACATCAACAGAGCACCAAGGACTTTGAGAAAAGACTAGGGTTACCAAAAGCCCAGCCTATCGACAAATCCACAACCAGCTATCAAAACATTATGCAACTCACAATACCCTGCTCTCTTCCGCACGTCATCATTTTAAAAACATTTAATTACTGTCATCTATTAAATATTCAGTCACAGATTGTCTTCTACGTTCAAAGTTCAGCAACTAAAGAAGGAAAGACGTCTCGTTCTGCAAAGCCCATTAGAAAATCAAAAAGTTTAGTATGTCTAATTAAAATGTAAACAGAGTAATGAAGACATCAGTGATTTAAGGCGACGTCTCTCTCCTTGCCACTGGGGCTATGATAATTACTCAAGCAAATGTGGGAATCTGCGCGCTGCCGAGATTAACGGATCCACTGCTAAAACTGTTTTTTCCCACCAGGGGATTGAGTGTTCGCAACCAATACCCAGCGGGCAACGCGCTGCCACTTCGCTTTATATGCAGCCAGACAGCTTTAGTGACAGGGGAGAGAGAAAACAAAAGCTTCGACTCATTGTTTGAAATAGTAGAAAAGAAGGGACGAGAGCTTCGCTTATTTTCCGTTCTAATAATTTACATCATTTGTTTGAAGTGCAGCGCTGCATTAACTTCAGCCGTGTATGAGACACATGAAAGAGCTTTTGCTCTCTCCTCACCGCTCTACACAAACAAACAAACAAACAAACAACATACAAAAGAAGTGTTTGCACAGCTTACAGTTTTACTACAATATAGCAGTCATTTACTGGATTTGAACACTATTGCATTTTTTATATAAAACAAACTACTTGGAAACCTATCTCTGTTTTCTTATTGAAAAAAGCAAAAAACCTTTACAAATCACCCAGCTCTTACCTGAACTATATAAAACATTCCTGCAAACAAACCAAAACTTTCAAATATGTGCCGTTTTCATCCATTAATCCATCCATTCATTCATTTATTCAAGAGTGAAACCATTTAAAACAAAGCAATGGTGCTTGGCAACGTATTGTGATTTTGTTTTGTTTGTTGTCAATATGGTGACAGTCTGCGTGTTGTCCGCCAGCATATCATCATAATGAAGTCGACCACGAACGCTCGTATTTCCCTGTTGACTGTCAATCACGGTTACACCGGAGCGAGTTGCTTCTGAGATCAAATCACATGGCTAAGTACAGATTAGGCTCAATAAAAACTGATAAATGATAAAAACACACATTTATATGGACTGTACAACCATGACACCGATAAAAGATAACAGAGACGAACACCTTTCTGTGTCTTACAAATGATTATGGGCTTAAAATCAATACATGCAGAATCAAATTAAGTATTCAACAAATCAATAAATGTAGCGATGTTTTTCATTCACCTCATTGAGAAGCACTTCACCTCTTTTAGGTTTACAATTAATCTTTTACATCATGAAATCTGACAGGTCTGATGTCGTCCAGTATCTGCATTTAATACAGCAAACCACACAAGCATGGTTTCCAAACTTTTTTTATACTTTCTAAACGTTGATACACGACAGTGATCCATTAACAGATGTTATGCAACTAAAACCTAATCCAAAAGTTTACGAATATCACTACAGAGTCGCAGGAGTGTTTTCCAAGCATAGGCAAGGAAAGCCCCCTTATACGTGGGAGTGGAGGTAATAGTACACAATTTTGCATCCATCTCAATTTTCTAATATAATCGTTTATCTTGCGATAAATGGGAGTTTTTGCTGAATTGAATGCAACTAGAGAAACGCAGATGAAACGTTTACATATTAACTCGCACATTTCTAAAATCCATATGATCATTACAAATCCATGACCTGTATCTTTTATTAATGAAATACTATTAACTTAAAAAGGCAAGCACTTTTCAATAATGATTATTTGTGGCCGTATTGATTGATTAGTCTACCGTATCAATGCACAGATATTTTTTGCACACTTCTGTAGGCACGGCAAGAGCGATCCAGGCCTACAGCAAGGATAATGTACACAGGTGCATTTCAAAAACCTACATCCTATATGCTGTCACTCAAAGAGAGAGAGAGAGAGAGACAGGGAGAGAGAGAGACAAGGAAGGAAAAAGGCTGAAGAGACAGACAGACAGAGTCTAAATGAGCTGGTGGAGAGATGGGGGGGTTGTGGGGTGTCAAGGATTCATGGTCCTTCATCTTTGCAGTAGAGCAAACACATCTCTCGGTATAGCAACAGACAGCTGCAAGCACTTCCAAATGCACTCAAACTCAGATCTGTGAAAGAATTGTCAGCGCGAACAGAATCGTACCAAGATAACACAACCAGCTGCCGAGAGACACAGAGAGAGAGAGAAAGAGAGAGAGAGATGTTTAGAAATGAAATTTGTCCGTCTCCCCTGGGGTTCTCCTCTACGTTCGGATAAAACGCACACAAGACAACGCTTAACATATCTGCTTAAAGATGACAAGCCGTTACTACTGATTTCAGTTGAGTCGAGCTTTCGTCTGAAATGTAGACAGGGGGTACCGCATAAGATTTGTTACACGGACTGACAAATGTATCCGTCTGTACAGATGAGTGTTTCATCAATTTGAAACGGCCCCCGAGATCCCCCAAGGTACTCATCCGCCTGCGAGCCGAGTTACTCTGAAGGTTCCTTTAATTGTCACCATTAGATTGAGATAAAACCTGTCATTCCCATTTATACAAACAATCCCAGGAGACCCGAGCTACTTACACGCATAACACACCAAACAGATCGTCTTTTATCTACACAGAGAAATACCTGCATTACTGAAACATCACTACAGATTTTACTTTGTTATTATCAGTGATTATTTCATGTTGTTGTCTTTTGGTTCCATGTGATTAAATGACATTAAAAGCAATTAATTCAGGACAGGCATCACCTACAGTTATTTTATATTTAAACCACTTAGCATGACATAAACTTACTCATACTGTTATAAAAGATTTTGATCATCCCACCCACCTGCACCTGACTTACTGAAGAACGTAAGCAGCAAATAAACTCCTAAACTTTTCACTTTTTTGTACCATTTTTAGTAACACAACACATCACACAAGATCACAATTATTAAGACTTAAATCTACAGTCACAGGAATACAAATCATAGCCCAAAACTACATAACCCACATCTATGAGTAATACTCCTCCTGAACAAATCCCAACCTGACGCATTTGCTTGAAAAACTCACACATGGCAAATAAAGTCATCACAACACATACAGATCAATACAAATGAGTCTTTTGAAGAAAGTGAAGGTGTGCTTGTTGTTTTGATCTTTGACATCTGTTTGTTTAACCTGATTCATTCACTCATATTTACTCTATTTTTACATGCTTATTTATTTAATTGAACACTTTTGCAGAGTACAAGATTATTTCAAATCTATAGAGCATTTCATCCAAACCCTCGTTTTAATAAAAATAGAAAAAAATTACTTGATTTAGGGTAGTTAACATTGTATATCTTGCGTACTATTTCCAACATTTTTATTCTAATAAATCTAATACATTTTTATTTTATTAGATGTTTGGCTTCACTAGTTTATCTTTTAAAAGTCCTGTGGTGACAAATGAGCTTTAAAAGTACAAATATTCAATAGGCTCCCAATTAATTTAAGGTCAGCAAAAACAGCACAATTAAAAAAACACATCTCGCTCACTGCAAAAAACTACATGCATGTCAAGTACCCTTCATTTTTAAATAATTTGCAAAAAAACATGCTAAAGCCAATTAAGTGAATTATACAGACAGCTAAATAAAAACGATATTTCTATTAATGAACAGAAAACTATCACTATACGTTCGCATCTTGTCACAATATTGCCAAACCATCAGAGTGGATGTAATTGCGTGCATGCGTCTGCTAATTGCCGCATCAGTTGCACGTTTGTCTTCTGTAGATTTTTGTGTATACAGTGAAGCGCCTGTAGCTCTGTGCTAGAATGTCAACACCAGATACATCAGATCCATCAAGCAAAGAGGGTGCTGAAAAGGGGAGGGGTCAGCATCTGTCATCACACAAACCACAAAACTCAACATGAGATTTTGTGTCAACCCCGCGGACTCGTGCACAAAGCTGCACGCACACACTCGTGCGGACTGACGTGCCGTACAATCAGGAGGGTGTGAAGCTGTCATGTCGTTTAACATGCTTATAAAGCTCAGCTTGAGGTTAAATCAGGACTGTGCGTTTTTACAAATCCACTGCTCTCGGTTATGATAATATCAATAAAAGCTTTACATAATATTTGTTGATAGCATCGCCATCTGAAACTTGAAACATCTGCGGAGCTGAGCTGTCAGATGATGTCTAAATTAGGTCACTGATGTCCGCTGTGCTATTGAAAAGTGTTTACAGATTACACATCTAATGGCTTATTAGACCTCACCACCATATAAAATAAAAAAACACATCACTCTCAACATCCACTCCTAAAACAGAAAAAACACTCTGTGATAATGCAAACGTTCACTTTTCTATTGATTTGAGCTGAAGGGGTTTGGAAAACACACTTGAGTCTTAGCCAGGCCATTTAAAATGTTTTTAAATATAAAAAATGCAAATGGAAGAGGGATACGGATAATAACTATTATCATCACAACCCAGAAATGTGTAGATGTAGTTTCTGTTCGGTTGGGTGATGGTGAGAAGCAAATGTCAAACTGTATTTCCTTTCAAATAAATCAAAATTCAATTGTCCTGAAAAACTGAAAACTATGAGTTTGCGATGACAGGGGTGTAACTGTCAACAAATCAATAGTTTCTGACCTCAAGCCTTCGAGCCTGACAATGTCGGCAGAACTGTGGCTCGGTCGGTGCTATTAAAAATATAAAGAAATGAAGATCTAGAAGTAGTAAGAGGTTTGAGAGCGAGTACAGAAAAATTGCAAATGTGCATGATGTAGGACACATTTTAAAAGTGCATGCAAATAATGTTCAATAAATGTGTCATCTCAAACTGATGAATAAAGTCCTAAATTTGGGATGAAAAATGCATGCAGTCCCAAACAGTAATTTGCTACGGTAACTTCTTTATGCCAGCTTTGGTGTTTACCACGGTAAAAAGTAAACGGGCAGGTGATACCATAATTTAACCTGATCTGACCCTTAATTTTGTTCATGTAACCTAAAAGTATTCAAGTTAATTCAGACATAGCCTACATAATAAATTGATTTAACAAAAACAAATTAGTTTACAATGAAGCACATTTTAGGTTACATAACAAAAAGTATTGAAAAAGTAGCCCATGTAAAAAAAGTATTTTTACAGTGTAGGAGGAAAAAGATATTTTAAATCTTGTGGATTCATGTCGGTGGAAGACAATTTATCATCTGTGTTTCAAACTGCTTGAATTGTCAATTTGTTTTTATAAATAAATATAAAAACAAATTAACACAAAAAAATGCATAAATTGCAAAAGGTACATTTACATCCCCAAAATTTAAAAGAGATGCATACAACACACAACAAGCTTTGATTCTTTAAAAGATACATGTAACGAAAAATAACTTTGCACATTTATTTTAACTTCTCACACACAAGATTTAGTTATTATCTTAACAATAAGTTTAATATTCTGCCAACTTCTAACATAAACGCATCTTATGCAACAACTGACATGACTGCAATTAATGCATATATATACACAACTACGCTATTATATTTAACGCCTTATTTAAAACAACCTGTATGTATACATATACACATTCAAGCGTTTTAATGCAACCCTGCAGAGTAAAATACTGCAATCTAACAGGTTAGGTGATTAAATTATGCATCACTAAAAACACAATGCATGCACAAACACACGCACTCCAAAAAATGACTGAATAAATGAACGTACCATGTACACTGGAGCTAGTGATCATCTTTTTCAAAGGCGAAAACCGTGGATGAGAAGGCGAATGTGAATTCCTGTCTTTCCCCTCTCCGCTATCGGATTACACTGCTGTGAAAAGCAGGCCTGTCCGTCAGGTACTCATTTAACCTACATGCATATCATTAAGAAGCAAAAGCAACAAAAGCTCTCGGACAACATGTGAGGGAGAGAGTGTGAGTGGAGGAGAGTGAGAGAGTGGATGAGAATGAGAGAGAGAGAGAGGGAGGGAGAGAGAGAGGGGAAGGGGAAAACACATGACCAGACAGAGAGCCTATGTCAGTTTTTCCTTCCAGTCTTACTGGGTTTACTGGGCTCAGAGACATTGGTCGCATTTTAAAAATGACACGGAGACGGCGTTTGAACTTAGAAAAATGCAGTTCCTCGTTATGAAGTGCGCATTTGATATGCATGCACTAATGGCATGCAAAAACTTTCCGGGAATGATGCACGTATAATGGGGCGCACGCACTGGAAAGTTACTTTGTAAAAACTCAAACCCCGCCCCGTGTTCACTTTCAATCCCAACGTTGCCATAATGAATCATAATCAACTATTACTGACCCATGTCAAACTTCACCCGCCTGAAAATGTATACCATCCCGCTAAATGCCCCAAAACACCTCGCATCAAAATAACCAACGCACGGGTTTGGATACGGAATACGCGCTTCATACGCGTCCGGCTGACGCGCGGACAGGGCACTGCGACCGAAGCGACGCTGCTCTCCCGTAGTCGATCGCCGCTGCTTTTTAAATTCTTACGTGGTTGAAAATCGCCAGGTTTAACTCTTACCTGCTGGTATGACAGGATAAGCTGTCAGGTTAACGCGGCATCGATCCGACGGACTCGCCGATGAACGCGTGTGCGGGTTACGTGCGGATGCTGGTCATTTGAAAGCATTCCAAGTTAGTGTGGGGAAGACTGACCACTGCCTCTGCCATGTTGGAATTTCAAAACCCCGAACAGCTGCTCTGGAGAAGCACGGCGTGCCGCAGACTGCGCATGCGCGTTATCCAAGAGCCAAATTCAAAGGAGGGCTGCAGGGTCGGCAGATTTGCCTAAACACAGAAGAGAGCGGGACTGACTGTCGTGTCACAGCAGCACATTGCAATGCGTACTTACTTACTGTGAAGTTAACCTGCTGACAAAAAAAGCTTTTTATCCAAAACGACTTACAGTGCATTACAAGATATACATTTTATGGCTATAGCTGGACTTCACAGCTAGAAAAAATTAAACTTTTTTTCACTGAAACAAAAAATCCTCCTGAACACCTTATCAACCGCATAGGGCAATGCACTGGAGACCATTCACAACAACCTAGCGGCAACTTTGCACAGGCCGACACTTGCTATTTGGAGACTGGATTATAAATAAGGAGCTCAGATGCAAAAGACTCTAAATGGCACTTCAGTCAAAAATGTTATTCATCAAAAAGTTTTGCTTCAAATCTGCTTAATCCTGGCCTCCGGCCATTTAGAAATCCTGGTTTGTTGGCAAAAACCACCAAGAGTCTGATCAAAAATGCTGCAGATGCACTTAGAGGGTTTTGCATGAATTCTTCAAATCTTTATTTTTTTATTATGTTAATCATGCATTTGTTCAGTAACATACCATTAAATGTTTAAATGCTTGAAGGCAGATACGATTTTAAATATTTTATTGTTAATTCCATGTGTAAACAGCTGCAATCATCTATTCATGCTATGTTTTGTAAAAATAAAAAATAAAACGTTGAAATCTTCTTATATAACTTGTGTTAAATAAATCTTTTTTTAAATCTGCAACTAGATTGGATTTCAGAAATGAAGGGCATATCTCGATATATCTTTCTAACAGTTTGACATCCTGTCATATATCACACCATGACAAAACCACTCCACACCTCTTCCCCGGCAACGTCCCAACGCTCTTTTGACAATCCATAGGGACCTGGCTGAGGACCTGGAGTTTAGACACATGATGTCTACTGTGGAACCCACAGTCCCAGCATTGCATCTCAGATTGGTGTGCTGGGGCCTTGGGTTGATGCATCGATCTGGCCCTGAGCGTTCCCAGATGAGTTTGCAGGCCATTTCCAGAAGAGCCTCAAAGCCTTCGGAGGATTTCTGCCCATCGGCAGTCGACGCGGCTCCATTCAGCCTTCCTAACAAACGACTGCTCGCTGCACTCCAAGGTAATAATTACCGTACCGCTTCAGACTCTGATCGCCTGTTACCAATCCAGTCGAGCTTTCTCTTTTGTTGCGGTGCAACGTTTTGATTTGATTGAGTCCCACCACACCTTGCAGCCCTCATTATGTTCGAACAATATGTATGTGATGAGCGTTGAGGAGGCGTGCAGTTTAGGAGGGGGAAAGAAAGAACAGCAGACACAAATGATAAACTGGACCAGACAAGAAAGAACAAAGTGAGCTATAGAAAATGTGGCTCTGTTCCAAATCCTTGTGTGCTATATCACTGCCTACTAAAATATAACAAGCTGCCTATATATGTAGCATATAATGCTCTATATAAGCAAGACTTGACTCACAACTGTGTTTGACATAACAATAAGCTAGTTTGTACTTTAATAAACATACAAACACATAGCACTCACAACAGGTAAAACATCACTTTTATTGTCAGTGTGAATGAATACACATAATTCCTCCTTGAAATTTTGTATTTTCACAGAGCTGAGCAATACATTCTGGATTTGCTTCCTTTACAGAGGCGAACAATAGCCATTATTTCACAGTCTAGGTTAACTATAGACCCGATATAGTCCGGCTATGAGTTACCTAATTCACTGAGAAAAATGATTCATTCAATTTACTCAATTTTTTAAGGTAAGTGGTTGCAATTTATTTAAGCTACATTTAAACAAAAGTTTTTTGTTTTGTTTTTCTTTTTTTTAATGTAGCTTAAATAAATTGATTGCGTCCACTTACCTAATAAAATTGAGTAAATTGAATGAATCATTTTTTTCAGTGTTCTACCCAAAATAAACTTGAATTTGGTTACTTCTTGTTTTTGCCAAAATAACTTGAAATAAGATAATATGATATTCAATTATGTAAGCAAAGTCAACAGTGATTACAAAGTTATTTATTTTATTACATTTATTTTTAGGCTACAGTTAGATTGACAGTTAAATTTCCACTGACAGCCCAAGTTTTGTCTTGTTTTAGCCTAGACGTCCGGGCTTTGTTTGGACGACTATTAGATGTCTATTAAATGCAAATTGCACGCTGGGTAATAATGTGCATTACTATATCCTTCCAGCCTGGTCTCACTGTTAATACGTAGTAATAATACGTAACATTTAAAAACACAAAATATATTTTTTGTATAATTAGATAGATGCTGAAACGTAAAATGTAGATGCATTTAATCGTAACATTATTATCTGTTTTCAGCTTTCATACCATTTCCCTTTAACCATTTATCGATAATGTTACCACCCGACCCCAAACCTTACCCTAAACACAAACCCTTACAATTTTTTTGTTTTTAAATATAATGTATTCTTTTTATATTATGCAACATAATGGACAGAAATGTGTAGGAAAATTATCATTTTATGATAAAAATTATTAGGCCGCTAATACAGTCTTACACAAAACATTTTATTATAATCATGTGCTATTAGAAATAAAAAGCATGACAGACAGAAATGTAATCACAATAAATAATTTATTATGAAATTTCAAAAGCAGTACCAAAAGTAGTTAAAATGATGATGTGTTGCAGCCGTGGTCCTTTCTGGAGTTTATGAAGTACAGAGAAATAATAAAGTTATAAATCCACGATAATGTTAATCAGGGTTTTCTCTGTCAAGGCACGCATTTAAAATTCGAAAAGTACACCAACTAAGGGCTGAATTTGGATCTGTTCCTTACAGCAAATTAATAAAATTAAAATCTTTTGTGAATTTATGTTGTGTTTTGGTGTAATTATTGTTGCAGAGGAGAAAACACCTTTTGTGTGACGAACTAAGTATTACAACATGGTTAAATGATTACAGAAATGTTATTGATTTTAAGATTTAAAGGTGCATTGTGTAAATTTTAGCGGCATCTAGTGGTGAGTTTGCGAATGTCAACCAACGGCTCAGTCCACTGCTCACCTCTTGCTTTTGAAACACATAGAGAAGCTACGGTAGCCGCCACCGGACAAACATGTCATCGTTGGAGACAACTTAGTAAAAAAGTTTGTCCGTTAAGGGCTTCTGTAGAAACATGGCTGCACAAAATGGGGGCTTCCATGTAAGGGGACCCTCTGTGTATGTAGATAAAACGTCTCATTCTAAAGCAATAAACACATAACGGTTCATTATGAAAGGTTTTTATACAACCCTGATCATTTAGTTTTGTATATTATTTTGCATTTCGGTCAAGAGATACTTCTAAAAATTACACACTACACCTTTAAAGTGTAGTCTTGTTTAATATTATTTAATTCTCTGAAAGTCATCTCATTAAGTAAATGAGTAAACTGTCACTGGCGGCCGGTGACTTCTTTTTTCGAGGGCGCTCGATGCGAAGTTCGTCACAACATGTATGTAGTCCGTCATGTGTGTGGTTCCTTTTCTCAAAATATGTGTTGTGCGCCTCGAGAGATCTTGTGTGCATCATGTGTTTTTTGTCAAAATAAATGCAACACTTATCCGAACACTTATTTTAAATTAGCGCCCCTCGGTTGAGCAGTCACGAGCCGCCACTGTAAACTGTCTTAAATAAATAAGTCTGAAAAAATGTAAGTAATATGAGTAAGAAACGCCAATCCCCGCTATTTAAATATTTATGAAAAGGAATACGTACAAATCTGTTCGTCTGTAAAGCTGTTAATGTGTCAATAATAAACATATTATTCCTGTCAACACAGCAATATTATGTTTCAGTGTGTATGAAAACCTAAGTAAATGTCCGTGCACACCACACTTTAAGTAAAAATACACACGTGATCACGTTGATCCTTCAGATCCACCAACAGCAGCACACCTATGACGCCATAAAATGCTGCATATGTCTATAGCGTACTAGTAATAGTAACCTCGGCCTGTACTGTAGATGAAATCAGGACGATTATTCATCCCCAAGTTGTCTGCGCAATAAACAGCTTAAAAAAAATCAGCCATTAAAGTGCTGTTGCTCTGTCTGCACAAGGCAGGAGTGATGCAGGAAAACACGGCCGTCTGCTGCCTCCGACCATCAGTCTAAGGACGAGAGGTCATCGAGAAAACAACCGCTGCGAGACTCCAGCCAGAACGGCCGCCATTGTCTCCCAGCCGCATATGAGAAAGTTCTCTCTGCGCCTTTTGTCCTTGTGTCAGCAGGCAGGACATTCTAAATTATTTTGCTCAGCTGCCTCCCTGAACTCTTGCTACGGCACGTCAACACACACATCATCCAGACGTGCGCGCACACACACACACACAGCAGACGTCAGTGTGTGCCTGCTCTGCCCTAACATCCACCACAAACCCTCAAAAACACTAACAGATACTCATGCACGCTCCGGTAACACGCTAACACAGCGCTGGCTAAAGATGCACGCAGGGCTGCAGTTTTCTGGTAGTGTATTGATTAGTAAGTTAATTGGCAATTAATTTTCAAGTACACGCCGTTCCCTTGTTGTACGGTAAATTAGATAACATCTTTAGTCATATGAGCTTGTCGAATCAAAACACTCAGATGAGAAACAACACCATACATTATTAAAGACATATGAAGCTGTGCATTATGGAGATTTGACCATGGGGGTTTTTGTTAAAGCCCTGTTCACACTGACAGCGATGACATCTCTCTGGAGGTCACAGAGTCTCTGTGCTGTTGTATGCTAGATGATGTTTCGACCGCAGTGTCCGAAAGTGTGCATCATGCGACCGATCATTGTCTGCAGTTTTACTGCTAGTCGCATCGTTGCTCATTTGCATGAAGTTGAAGTTTTTTTAACATTGCATTGCCAGGTGGGTGTCAAAATGTTGCTAAAGGAGATGGTATGTTTAATAAACTGTAAAAGCTCACATAACACTGCTTCTGCTCATCGCATGTTAATCTTGAGTACCTATAGAGTAGTATTACATCATATCTCAGAAGAGTCTTTAGTTTTATCAGATTTGTAAAAGACAGATCTGGTCTAGCAATTGTTTCCGAAAAATAAAGAAATCCCAGAGGCGTCAAGTGGGAGGAGGGAGTCACGAGCAAGCAAAACACACAAAACATTATCCCACTATCTGTGGATAACTTATGATTCACTACATGTTCATGTTGTTTACATTATATGCCCTTACGCACCAATTGGCAACAAAACACAGACATTTGATGCAGTTTTACTTACCGCCTGCGACTCATGACAGGGTTGGGACCGCCCCATTTCAATGAAATCCAGCAAACACACACACACAAACTCCGCTGCTTACCAGAGGTGTAAAGTACTTTTGGGTATTTTTACTTTACTTGAGTACAATTTAAAATCAGTACTTTTACTTTTACTTAATTAAATTTTTTAAGAAAAAAAAGTAATTTTTACTCCTTACAATTTTATTTACAGTCAAAAAGTACTTATTTTTTAGAGATCACTTTACTCTATTTTCCCTTTCTCTTACCAAACCAATTGAATTGTGCTGACGGCCAGTTTAATTTAAATGTTATATATTTTCCTTGGCCGAGATACAGTGTGCCACTCCCTGAAATTCATACGGCTGTAGCTCAGGCACATTAAGTCCGGGCGTTCGCCCTTCGGGTCCCTTATCCTACTCGAGAGGGCCTTTCCAACGAGCCAACCACCGACTCTCTAACCCTTTCTGCTGCCGAGGGTCTCCTGAATTTCAAACGTCCGTAGCTCGGTCGCCTTAAGTCCGAGGCATTCGCCCTTGGCATCCCTTATCCTACATGAGAGGGCCTTTCCAACGAGCCAACCCTGACTCTCTAACCCTTTCCGGCTGAAATACAGCGGTCATTCCAATGGCCGTAGCTTGGATGCCTTTGGGATGCTTATACCCAAGGGGATTTAAGGTAAAATCGAGGAAAGGACCGCCGTGTCTCGGCCGGGGAAACAGCTAGAGACTCGTGGGTTGGCCCGTTGGAAAGGCCCTCTCGGTTAGAGTAAGGGAAGGGCAAATGCCCCAGACTTAAGGCGCCCAAGCTAAGGCCAAGGGAAAATCTGGAATGGGTTGGCCGTACGTTGGCCCGGGAAAGGTTGGATGGATATCTGACTTGAGTTTCAGACACCAGGAAGTCTCTGCTCACGTTCCCTGCTATTTGCAGCCTCTCTATGAAGACCTTGTTCACACTGTCAAGCCAAATCTGATTTTGGTGCATGTCTGATTGGACAGACTTACTGTCCACATTGTGTATCACAACTGTTTAGATCCAATCTGTGTGTCCTGTAGTGTTTTGCCATTTTCCGGATTATCTGCACTGTTTCTATGGCAATGACGTCATACTGGCACAACAATCGTGTTTACATTTTACGTGATGCGACAACCAGTGATGGGAATAACGGCGTTATAAGTAATTGGCGTTAGTAACTTCGTTATTTTTTTCAGTAACGAGTAATCAAATAAATTACTGTTTCCCCCGTTATAACGCCGTTATCGTTACTGACATTAAAATGCTGCGCGTTACTAAAATTGATCTTACTGTAGTGATTTTCAGCCAAACTGGTTGCAGAAAGTGACTGCTCCGCAGTAGGGTTGTGAAGCGTTTTAGCATTAAACCGTGATTTTTATGGATCCGGTGTTCTGTCGAAGTCTGATTCCCCTATGGTACCTTTAGTGCAATGTTTCTTATAGCGTTTTAATCACGTTACATTTATTTTTTAGATAGATAAAAAGTTTAAATGGCTTGGCTACTGATATGCATGTATGTAATGTATATGTATTGTTCTTTTTTGCTAAATCAATTATTTTTACAGTCTGAATCGCTAAAGTACATATAAAAGCAATACTATAATGTATTATATATAATAGCGTTTATTAAATATTTCATAATTTTCCTGTTTTCTATTATTTCTTCCTTATATTTATCTTACGTGTTTGTTCTAAAACTATTATAAAAGTATTATGTTTAAACATACATTAAAAAGGCCTGTTTATATATTAATATCACTTTACATCATGTGTGTGTGTGTGTGTGTGTGTGTGTGTGTGTGTGTGCGCTATATTTATATATTTATTAAGTATGTAAACATAATAAATTTAGAAAAACAGGAAGAAGACATAAGCTAAGATATAAGGAAATAAAAATAAATAATAGAAAACGAAAAAATTACAAAATATTTTTTTTAAATTGTGATATTATTGCTTTTTCAGTATAAAAAAAACATTTATTCCGATTAAATTATAATTGTAGCGTGATAAAACGCTATAAGAAACACATGGAGGGAACAGACTTCGACAGAACACCGGACATCTTCTCTACTTATTTCTATTCTAATTATTAAAAGATTCCCAGATGATTTCCTCGCTCCATTCTGTCCGTTTAAGGGCTTAATGTAATCATAAACACCTACGTTTATCTTCAAATGATGTCTTCGACGATGGTATTCTATAAAAATGAAAGCCATCTTTTTTTGGCATTCTTATTCTGACACTTAACAGCACAACAGGACATTTTCTAGTGAGTTATCTTGCTCTTTTCACTCGTGTCTAATTCATTCGTGTCTAATATGATGATTGGCTTAATTTCCATCGGTAGCCAACCAGAGGCAAAGTTCACAAAAAGGCCCGCCCACACGCGCAGTCCAAGTCCGAGGAGTGAGCAGCAGTGTTAAAAAGTCTGAGCAACTTGGTCACTTTGTCGCTAGATTTAGCAACTTTATAGGACAAATCTAGCTATCTTTTCCGGCGTGGTTGGAGACTTTTGTAGACTGACATGAAAATACGCGTCGTTTTCTCTTCTCAACGAGCAGCGGTGCTGCTGACTGTGCCCCATCTCAAAGCACTGACATGCAGCCCGGTCATCGCGCATCAATCACTCCGAAAACACCGGCAACAGGGCGATGGCAAGTACAACAAGCTCAAAGGTAGCGGTCGCAAACACGAAGTATAAAGCACTACTTTTCCATTGTTGAGGTGAAAGGCAGGAATGTTTGTGTAATGTGCAACTTATGCCCATGAAGAAAAAGTCTCTCCACGTCTGTGGCAAGTAATTCTGATCTAATAAAGCACCTCACATCGTCACATGCTGCCAAAAAATTAGTGATTTCTCTTTAGTATCCATTTTAGTCATTTAACATATTAATTTTGTAAGGGGCATTCAAGTTATTTGAAATATAAAAAAATTTTAAGTAACGCAGTAATTACTTTGCCTGGTAATTAATTACTTTTATAATAATGTAAGCAGTTACTAACTCAGTTACTATTTGTGAGAAGTAATTAGTAACTATAACTAATTACTTTTTTAAAGTAACGTTCCCAACACTGGCGACAACATGACGTAAATTAAAAGCTACAAAAATGCGATCAGAGCAGTCAGACTTAAATGTATTTCTGGAAATGTGATTTGAAAAGTATTTCAAACCACCTCTGTATATAGCCTGAAACGGAAAAGAAAAAAAAACAGATTTCATGTGCTTTTTTTAAATACAAACAGTTGTAAGGCAGCATAAAACCTTGTTTGTGGTTAATTCACTTCATGTTTTTAGAGATTAAAAGCTTAAACAAGAATCTATAGTTTTCATTCTTCCTGATACTTTTACTTTTTTAATACTCAAGTAAAATTTTTATGTTGTACTTTTTTACTTTTACTCAAGTATGATTCTTGCCAGATACTTTTACTTTTAATTGAGTAAAATTTACACTAAGCACTTGAGTAATATTTTTGAGTACTTTTTACACCTCTGCTGCTAACCCAGATAAACAAACTATATCCATTGTTTGCATATGGCTGGCTTACTTGGAATAGGGGCGAGTGTGTGCAAAAGTAAAATTTTTCAGAAAAACTTAATTTTAAAAAACAATGTTATTGAAAGAGATTTATTTTTGCTGGTCAATAACTTACAAGTGTGGTCTATCAATAACAGGCAAAACTTTGTAAAAATTTAAAACGACTTCAGTATAATTTTACTATAAACATAAGTAGTAAATTGTTACTTTCGACCCCACCTGTAAGGGACGAAAGAAACACAACAAAACAAGATAGATTTTTGGGTTACAAATGTTTTTATTAAATATGCATGACTATGACCACGTTAATATCTAACTAAAAACATATTTTGTTATTTATCTTTGTAAAAAAAAAATTAAATTACATTTTCATGTTAAATTTCAGTTTTATTAAATGTTTCAAAAGCAACCAACAGTTCAATATTTTGTAAAAAAAAATTTCAACAGCTTGAACACTATGTAAATGAAAATTTATCAAATTAGAATAATATACATTTTCAACTTACAATAGTAACAAGTGTTACTTTCATCCTGACAGGATCTCCTCACATTTAAACCCAATTTACTTTTATTTTGAAAAACTTCAGGATGTGTTAGAGCACTACATAACTTGTAGATTATTTAACAACGCGTTATAAGAAAAAAATAACCGCTTTAGAAATGTACTTTTCATGGTTGAAAACACCTTTCTGGATCTACACGGTGAGAAAATAACGCGATATTTGTCAGCTCTGTCAAGGGTTTGTGTGCTAAAGATGCTGTCATAGTCTGGGATGTAAATGTTACCAGGGCTCGAAGAAAATCACTTTGTTACTTTTGTCCTGCGTTACTTTTGCCCCGGTTCTCCCCTACTGAACAAGGCTTTCTTCTCCTTACATCTAAAAACACTCTTCTCATTTTATTCTATTGTTAATTCTTGATATAAAACAAAGCTGTCGCATGATTTGACTTCTACAAAGGAACAATGCTAATGAGCATCCTCGCTCTCACTTTGATTGACATGTAGGCGTGGTTATATGGGGTCACTGATACGTAACGGGTACCCATGTTCGAAAAAAACTATCTGAAACTTGTATGAAAGAGGAGGCGTGAATTTGGCACAGAAGTCACACACTAAACTGCTTTTTTGACACTTTGCATTTGTTTAGCATGAGGATTACAACTCTTAAACTTTGTTATTAAGTCAGAATGCATAAAGCAGCATTATCCCCCCCTCCCTAAGTGGTAATAATTGCAGATTTTTTTGTAATATATGTTTACAGTTGCCATTTAAATAGCAACTTGGTGCATTTATTTGGATGTTCTTGCACAAAAGTTCATTCTGCTATACTGTTTACAATTTCAATCAATGAGTTTATTATATTGATCATGTTTGATTTTTTTATTTTTCTATTTGTAGGTGCAATTGAATTATCTGAATCTCCTGTTTTCATAAAAAAAATCATCAACTCATTATGCTTCATTATCATATACCTAACCCATCACTGTAACCATTCATTCCTCACCTCTGAAGTTTGGCTCCTGTGTGAGCCATATAAGTACTCATTAAACAGGGTGAGGAAACAGTCCTTAAACGCATGACATTACACCTTAAATGTGTTTTTCCTCACTTCAGCCACACATCCCTGCTGTGATTAACAACAGCCATTTATCTAAATGGATTTCAACTGATTAACCATTTAAGTAATAATGATCGGGGCAGCGTAGACTCCGCATTAGCGGCTAATTTGATAGGAATGTGTTTCTAAGGTTGTTTACTCACACACACACACACACATACAGACAGAGTCTCCTCAGGACCGGGGTTAGGGGTTTGTCCAGTCACGTGATGTGCTGTTTTTTAACCTTCTGCCTGCAGACTCTTCTGTCAGCTTCCATCAATTCAGCCGGGCTTGGCAGAGATTTTTTTTTCTTGATTGAAATGAAATGCTTTGGAGAAAAAGCCCAACAATGGCTGCTTTGAAAGCATGTCTTGTGATACGTTTAATCTAATTCTTTAAAATGGACTAGTGAAAAGGGTTTTATTTGGTATTAGGCTTTTATCCTTGAACCCAATGTCTAATTGTGTAAAAGGTCTCGCTACACGTGTGGTTTGATGAACTACTATTTATTTAGACAACCTATACAAAAAGAAAAGAAAAATATACAGTATTACATATGAATGATACTTTATTGAACAGTTCATGTCGATTATTATACAGACCATACATTCATATTTTCTGCTTGGCTGTATGAAGGACTTTTATATTAGTCAGCTCAGATGTAAAGTATTCATCTATTGATTTCAAAGGAAGTGTTTCGTTTTTCACATCACTTTGACGCCTTAAAGTAATTGAAACATTGTGACGTGGCTTTAATCTTTAACATTATTTCACAGCCTCACAGTTCAGATCGGGGCATTATAAAGAACCATAAGAGTTTAAATATGAAACCGCATTTTTTATTCGTATAGAGGACAATTATCAGACTTAAATTTCAGTGTGTTTATAAAAAGTATTGTATAATAAAGTGTCTTCAATAAAGTGTACTTGCATGATCTTTGTGAGGTGTTTTCAATAGCCATGACCACAACAAACAAGTGTTTGTTGGAAAAAAGCTTTGTTTAAATATTTTCCTTTTCATGTTTCAGAGAAAAAAAAGACATTTATGTTTGGAATAAAACTAGAAAATAGTAATCTTTAACTATCAATAGAAATAAAAGATATTGATAGGCTCCCGGCAGCGTGAGGTTGCGAAAGCTGACTCGGAGAGGGAATAACAGGGGAGCGACAAAGACGAAAGTAAGAAAGGGAGAAGGAAAGCGAGAAAAATGAAAGGTTTGGTTTCACATTATATGATGATGTGTAGCCAAGTCCCTTTATGGTCTCCGGCTAACGTCCTAATGGGGACAAGCTCACAGCGAATGGAGCCCACGGAGGATAAGCTACTAAATCTCGCAATAAAAGCAATGTGATTTACAGTAAATTCCAGCGGGCTGACAGCGCCACAGCTGAGGGCATAAACACGCTCCTTTCAACAGAGCCGAGAACTACAATTGCACGGCCGGGCGTTCCGGCTCACCGGCAATGACTTTGATAAATAACCAGGAAGTCCCACTGTTGGCTTAAAACTAGAAGTTGTTCAGTTGCAATTCTGCATTTGTCCTCCTTTAATGGGTATGGAAGTAGCTTTGGCCATAATCTGGCATTGATTGATTAGGTCTCGCTGTTGCTCCCACCCTCCCTCCCCTCCTCCTCTGAGCTCGGCTCCCTGGGACATACGCTCCGCCGCAGCTGCATGGGCTCTTTACCCTGCGATGGCTGTATTAGGGCTCTGCACGCCTTATTTACCTGCAACACAAACACGGTTAATTCCACTCGGGTGGACGGATGGAGAGCTGGACTTTGGGAAAACGACAAACTCGAAGTGACGTGTTTTTTTTGGTGGTGCTGGAGATATCTGGTAAGGAGAAAATCGAGTGGGGATTGGCAGCTGTTAAGGAGATGGTTTACAATCAGTTCAATAGAGTTCAAAAGTCTCTTACAGCAATAAGCCATGAGAGGCCGTGATTTTACAGCAGATAAGGGCTGTTCTTGAGAACGACACAGTAAAATCACAGTAAAATGACACCAGATTTAAGCCTGGGACATGATTAAAAGATTTTAAATCATGCGAGACCACAGACATTGGGATATTGTCAAATGATTTTTAACAGCATAAACCTCAAGACGCACATATTGGATGATTCGATCGGACTGCAAGACCGCACACCATCAGTGTCCCGATATGGTACTGACATCTTGGGTCTTGAGTTTGCGCAGTAGCGATTGGGGACCAGTCCTGCGCAGTAGTGAGCAGGAAGTAAAGCCGCACATTTAAGGCCCCGCCCTCGCTCTCACAGAATGCGCATATCACAGCTGTCAATCATGAGGTCACACCACTGTTTTTATAGCAACTAAACACAAACTTATTTAAAAAAACCTTGAATTTACATAAGCGTAATAAAAACTACAATTAAATGACAGAAACCAGCTTAAGAAAACAGATAATTAAAGTGTAATTAAATTGTTTAGTTGGTCTCAAGTCCCATTGAATAACATGGGGGAGGCGGGGTTTATGACCTATACTAGGACCAGTCACTGGGGGGCGATCAAGACGTTTTGGCTTCATTTTTCAGGGCTTGTTCGGCACGGTTGTTTCAGCTATAAAAGCACGCAACATCTGGTTGAAAGGTGGAAATCGCCGATGGTGAAAATAGGGCTGAAAATGTTCATGCGTGTGGCCAGCCTTACCCAAGTGGTTTATCGGGTGAATTTCATGAGCAAAATTTTGTTGAGAGCTATTAGCTGCGTTTGTCTTAAAGATTTGCACAAAACGTAAGCGTTATTTTCTAAATGTCGTCAAAAACGTTTAAGAAATGACGCCATCTCCTTAATTCCATCAAACATAATGTTATGAAATTAAAAGGTAATTTTGTTCTCTCTTGATAAGTCATTCCAAAAACCATGGCGGCGGGTGTTTTTTTTTTTTTTTCATTTGACGCCGTGCAAAGGACATGCGCATGACATCACAGTAGCGCGACAATAGTTTTGGGAGTCGATTGTTCTGTATGCTTTCGAGTCACTCTCGCGCTATTTTGATATCATGTGTATGCCAGTTTGCGCAGCGCCGTATGAGGCCAAACCCACCCAACGCCATCGCTGCATTTTGATGTCATGCGCTTATCATTTTTGGTAACACCAGATAAAGTCGACCACACCTCCTCTTTCTTATCCTCCAATCAAACATACAGCACCATATTTAAAGAATGATCATGTGACTTCTACGCACCTCAGGTGACCTGTAAATGCGGAAAAACCTTTGCAGTTTTGCGATATATTCCTTATTCAAATTGCCTAAAATAACACCTAAACCAAGCGTAAAAACTTTTTTGTGAGATATGGGAGTTTAATGCGAAATTGCCGTGCTTACATTGAGTGCATATTCAATTTGCTTCTTTAATTTGTGCAATTTAAAGGGTAATGGAAAGCAGCTATAGTTACAACATACTAAAGCAGTGACTCTCAAACTTTTCGGCATGCACCACTCTCCTTTGTGTAGGGTGCATTCCTTCTTGCCCCCCCCCCCCCAAAGAAAATTCATGAATTTAAACAAAACATATTAAATTATACAATGTACTGCTTAATTGCCACAAATTTATAATAAATTAATTTATTTTCATAAAATTGTAAAACTGGGGCCCCCCTAGCACCATCTCACGCCCCTCCCCAGTTTGAGAACCACTGCACTAAAGCAGTATGTTAAAACACACTAGTATAAAAAAATTGTTTTGTTTAATAACAACATTAATCTGTATAGACAATTTATATGGCAAGTAATAAGTCCAAAAACTTTAGCAGCTTCACACTTTTGGTGTTTAAGAAACGTTTTGAACATGGCTCATCAAATCGGAATTTGAAACCATAAATTATTTTACAGTAAATCTCAACACTTCAGTTTGCTATACTACAAAACTACACTGTCAGTGGTCAAAAAATGATCCTTATCTGTCACTGGGTCGGTACCCTTTCAAAAAGTACACCTTTACGATTAGTCCCTTAGAGGTACAGTACATATTGGTAGCAAATACATGATATTGTACACACTTTAGAAATTAATTTGAAATAATCTCTTCATTTTAACAGTAATGGTTCCACGAGTTCAACATCAGTGACAAAGAACACAGTATGTGTTTTCATTTATGGAGTATTTTTATCAGATATGTGTACAGTATGACAAGCACAGTCGTTTAAATCAACTCTTGCATATATTGAACCGAAACGGCACAAAGAATTGACCACAAACAAACCGGGTTTCTGGACGATGTTCTGCGTAATGAAAAACAATGTTTGTTTTGAATGAGGCACGGGAGGTTGAAAATGTAATTTCGACCGAGAGCCGGATATTGATTGTGTATTACCAGCAGCAGATCCATTTTAATTAAATATTAAATAAGAATGGAGGACACAAGAGCTACAAGTTGTTTTTGGTTGCTCGTCGAGCATCTTCTAAGAAATCAAAACCCGTGCGGACGGTCACGTTCTTTAATCAAGTATTTAAATCAGGACTGAGTTGAAATGCAATTCATTTCGCATTCAAAGAATACTTTAGTTATTTTTACCAGGAGGTCTTCGTGTATGAATTTTAATGGAGACACTTAAATGGTAATTATTCTACTCAGACTCAAACGTAGGTAACAAATGGAATTCAATCAGTGGCTATGCATAATGACCATCATTAGGAGAGAGAAAATAATAATGACATCCTCTCGGCATTAGAGACACGCGCTCGCCCAACTAAACCCGTAGCCATTATTGATCGCCATGGAGATAAGCAATTGTCACTTTCTCGCGCCGTTGTGTGTGAATGTTAAATACAGCGGAACGGTCCTCTCCCCCCCCTCCTTTTGTCTACAGGTTTTTTTCTCAACTTCCATTTTACAAAGTGACAGAATGCGTTTTGTGTAAAATCTTACGCTCGTTTGACGTAAAGCGACAGACAGTTTCTTAATTGTTGAATTGGCTGGACAATTATGTCACTTTTGGTTACTGTGACCTCTTGGTGAAGGTTTTGTGCTGATGCGAACTGCACGCTGGCGTCGCTTAAAGAGGATGTAAAATATGCAAATGACACAATGAAAGGTTGCTAAGTAGATCTGCGCATACACAGGTGGTAATGAGTTTAATCTTTATACCTGCTGTGTGCATTCAGACCCGCTGACGGATCAAGTCAATATGTGAAGTGAACAAATAATAAACATGTGTACACTGCAGTTGTGGTGAAAGTGAGACACATTTGTCACATTTATCTGTCCACTTTGGCATACAGTCCTGTGCGTACATCTTGGCCGCCATTGGATTTTTTTATTTTAGCATTGATATAATAAGCATTTATTTAGTCTCTATATGAATATAAACAGAAAATAGAAGAAATGTATATGCGGTATTAAAAAACAAAATAAAAGATAAACTAAAGTGTCAAGTATTTATTGTGAGCTCCTCTTGCATTTGAGCAATAGCAGGAACCTGCAGGATCTTAAACCAAAACGAAATAAAATCCTAATTTCTAATCCTAATCTAATGACTTCAGGATGCGTTTAGTTCCAAAAGAGAAATCAACACTAAATCCTAATGTTTACCTGAAGAAGACAATGTGTTATTTTTTTCATTAACGATTTGTTAATGTTAAAGAATAAGTCAATTTTCTTAAAAAAAAAAAAAAAATCCAGATATTTTACATCCAACATGTTGATGTCTTTCTTTGGTCAAAATATGTTTTTTGGAGAAAACATTTCAGGATTTTTCTAATTTTAATGGACTTTAATGGACCCCAACACATAACAGATTTAATGCAGTTTAAACTTGCATTTTCAACGGAGTTTCAAAGGACTCTCAATGATCCCAAACCAGGCATAAGGGTCTTATCTAACAAAACGATTGTCATTTTTGACAATAAAAATAAAAATATGCACTTTTAAACCACAACTTCTCGTCTATCTCTGGTCCTGTGATGCGTCAGCGTGACCCCACGAAATTCGTCATCATGTCAAGAGGTCACAGATGACGAATGCGAAACTACGCCCCAGTGTTTACAAGTGTGGAGAAAGAGGACCGATGTTGTTGTATGTGGAATGATACTAATTAATGTCTTTGTGTCAGTTTATTCTTTAAAATGGTCCGCAAATGTGCGTTGCACATATGTAACACGTGACCCTTCCACGTCACTACGCAATTACGTGCGGTCGCGCTGGCGCGTCATAGGACCGGAGATAGACGAGAAGTTGTGGTTTAAAAGCGCATATTTTTAATGACAATCGTTTCGCTCGATAAGACCCTTATGCCTCGTTTGAAATCGTTTGGAGTCCTTTGATACTCCGTTAAAACTGCAATTTTAAACTGCATTAAAACTGTTACGTGTTGGGGTCCATTAAGGTCCATTAAAATGAGAAAAATCCTGCAATGGTTTCTCCAAAAAACATATTTTGATATATATATATATCTTCTCATCTGAACAAAGAAAGACATCAACATTTTGGATGATAAATTATCTGATTTTTTTTAAGAAAATGGACTAATCCTTTAATGAAAAATAAATATGGAAATAATAAAACTTTTGCTAAAACATCAAAGCTGGTGGTGGGCTAAGAATTTTGCAAATTACTGTACTGTATATAGGCTAATAAGATTGTGCATTTGCTGGATACGAATGCAAAATAAAGTCTATTAGGTGTGGAGAGTTAAGGATGTATTGATACCCAGATGATATCAGTAAGTAAAGTGACTGGTTTCCAGGTAAAGATTAAAGAGTGTAAAGTTATTGTAATTGAGTGTCAGACTGATGCTGTGGAAGGTGAAGGACGATGGCTTTCAGTTTGGCTTTAAGCCAGCGGTCAGCTTACGTTCTCCGTATGTCCTGCACATCCCGTTTCTCTCTCCTCCCGTTACACGTGCACATATTCACAGGTCATTTTTTCTTACACACTTAAACGCGTCTCTCTCTCGGTCTGCTGCAGACGGCTGGCAGCACGCGGTGTGCTGCGTTGCGGTATTCGGGTCCCAGCCCACCCCAGGTGAGACAAGCTCTGCTGCTTTGATGGATTTGCCATTTCAGCCCTGTTCTGTTCGACAGCGGGAACCCAGGCCTCTCTCTCTCTCTCTCTCTCTCTCGCTCTCTCTCTCTCGCTCTCTCTCTCTCGCTCATCTCTTAATCTGAAAGAGAAAATATATATCCTATATCTCACAGATACACATCCCCCTGAGCTGAAACAGAGCTCATCTGGAATACAGACCAACATGCTATTATTTAATGCACTCAGAGAGAGAAGGCGGCAGAAACAAATGCCAGACGTGGGGTGCAGGTACCACAGGATTCAGAGATAATTAGTACAATCTAAAATCTGCAGAAACATTTGATTTTAAAAATGATCAAATCACGTCAACATGACGTGCCATTTACACATTTTCATTTCAAAATCTGATGCATTTCTGAGTGAATCCTTTAAAAAAAATGGGACTTGACCTAATGACACTTGGGCTGAAATAAAGTTGATTAATGAAAATGAATATTACAGAATGAAGTGATGTATGGGAAGATGCAACCAAACGTAACAGGGTGCAACTATTTAAACATGACACAGTAGCCATGTTTCCATTACCACAAAAAATACTTTGCTGCCTTAAAATTTTTTGTTAAATCAACTCAGATTTACAAGTCATGTCAACAGAGATCAGTTGTCACAACTTATAAAATATAGTTGAGAAAAGTCAACTTAATTTTATAAGTTATGAAAACTCACCTGTAGTTATAACAACTCTTCATGATTTTATGCGCATTTGTAAGTATCGCATCAAGAATGAGCAATGGAAAGGCCAAATTTTGATGAAAAATCCGTTAGTTTGCAAAAAAGTTTTAACGCTCACTTGAGGTGGTTTTTGATGTATGCATATCAAATCAGAGTAAATGCGAATAAGAGGAGATGGAAACACATTTTATGTCAGAATTAATTCTGATGTAGGGAACATTAAACCCACGTGACTGATCGTCTAGCTGTTTCCGTTGTTGTTGGCTTTTCCATATATGGGGCTCGATGTTGTCGTAATGCCCTTGCTGCTAGTGCCTGCATCAAAAATGCTACATTCCTTCTTCTTTGGCAATGACAAATTTTCTTTGCAATAATGTCAAACATTCCACAATAAGACACATTACTACATTTACATGAGTAAAATGGGTCAATTTTGACTATTTTGAATTCAAACAACTCTAGGGCTTTTCACACTGCGGTTAACCCTGGGTTATCTTTGTTCTAAACCTCGCTTTTAACCCTGGGTTAAGGAGCGTTTCACACTTGTTATTTAGAAGCGTGGTTATTCCTGAAATTAACCCAGGGTTAGGAAACCCTCCTCAGAAGCAGGGTTAGCACTGCTTTTGTGGGGTTAACCCCAAATTGTGGTGCCAAACACATGCAGTGTGAAACGAAGCAGGGTTCGAATGTTATGACCTCAATTAAAGCTGAAGCAGCTCTTCAAGGTGTTCAGGATTGCTTGATAATCACAGGTGTCGGAGCAAGGTGGGAGACTCCTAACCTAGGGTTTAAGATTGCACAGTGTGAAACAGCAGATTATGAATATCCAGGGTTCAGTTTGAGCAGTGTAAAACGTGAAACAGATAACGCAGGATTCCGTTAACCGGGGGTTTAGAATAACCTATTAGGGTTAACTATTTCCAGTGTGAAAAGCCCTTCTGAGAGTATAAGACTTATGCAAGAGAGGGGCACGACAATCGACAAATGCATTTTGAATTATGTTTGATAAAAATTGGTGAATTTATTTATTTGTTTATGTACTTATTGGTGCAATGTAATCTATGGTGGCCCATGACTTCTTTTTCAAGGGCACAGGATGTGGGCTCGTCACAACATGTAGAATATTTAGCTCGTCATGTGGCTCGTCATGTCAAAATATGTGTTCGGCCCGTCATGTGAACTATGTGCATCATGCGTCTTGTCAAAATACGTGCCTGCTGCACACGCATCTAAAGGGTTAATGATGAGAAACACTTCCATTTGCCAGATACTCGCTTAATCTCATGTGTATTCAGAGTTTACACACTGCAAAAAATGACTTTCTTATTTAGTATTTTGTCTTGTTTTCAGTAACAATATCTAAAAATTCTTAAATTAAGATGTTTTTTCTTGATGAGCAAAACAACCCAAGAAAATAAGTCTAGTTTTTAGACCAAAAATATCCAATTTAAGTGATTTTGTGCATAAAACAAGCAAAAAAAAAAAAAAACAATCTTGAACATTTTTCTTAAACACTAAATTCAAGAAAAATTGCTGACCCCATTGGCAGATATTTTTACTTGTTTTATGCACAAAATCACTTAAATTTGATATTTTTGGTCTCAGAACTAGACTTATTTTCTTGGGTCATTTTGCTCATCAAGAAAAAGCATCTTAATTTAAGAATTTTTAGATATTTATACTGAAAACAGACAAAAAAACTAAGAATTTTTTTTCTTGGAAATAATTTTCTGCAGTGCACTGCTAAACATTACTTTCTTACTTAGTATTTTTGTCTTGTTTTCTGTAGAAATATCTAAAAATTCTAAAAGCAAAATGACACTTCAAGTCAATTTGTGTTTAAAACATGCAAAATGTCTGTAAATAGGGTGAGAAAATTGTTCCTGATTTAAATATTTTAGAAAAAAGTAAACGTATTTTCTAATGTCTAAAAACGAAAAAATTTTCTTGATTTCTTGATTTTAGTATTTTTTAATATTTCTACTGAAAACAAGACAAAAATACTAAGTAAGAAAGTTATTTTTTGCAGTTAAGGGGTTAGAGGCCGGGTGCACGATCTCTGAAAGCCAATGTTGATATTTGAAACCACCTAAACAAACACGCCCCTACCCCAATAGAATCTGGACCTTCTTTTGATAGACCCGCCCCATACATATGCAACCCAGTCAACGATGTTGGTTAGTAAACACCCCCCTTACTGCTGATTGCTACAAATAGTCGGCCTGACTCCCTTTTGCAAAGTGTTTTTCAGAAATCATGCACCCGCCTTTAAAGGACAAGTTCGGTATTTTAGACTTAAAGCCCTGTTTTCAGATTGTTTATGGTCAAATAGAATGGTTTTGACTGAAATTTCGACATTTTCGGCTGCCCTGAGAATTTTCGCGTGTTTGTGTTTCAGCTCAGACCTCTACAATGGGTTTAATGGTGCACTGGAACAATCCTTCCTAAAATGCATTAAACTTTCATTTACAAAGACGTGAAACTCACCGAGTGGTCAGGGGTGTTCACTGGTATGTTCACACAAAAATCGCTCCAAAAGACCCATTCCAACAGGTTTTATCGTAGTTTTTACCAACTCCATTGACTGTATTAGACGTCCTGTGAGGTACGGTATTACTCCGCGCCGGGAACTTTGTTTCTATTCTTGCAATTGGCAAAGGCGGATTAGCGCCACCACCTGGGCTGGAGTGTCTATTATTCAAGCTCTAAGCGGAAGAATGTACGGGTGTGAGGCGTTTGGGAAAATAGGTCCACAAGTTAACAACGAATGCTAAAACACCTGTTGGAAAGCATCTTTTGCAGCGATTTTTGTGTGAGCTTATCAGTGAACACCCCTGACCACTCGGTGAGTTTCACGTCTTTGTAAACGAAAGTTTAATGCATTTTAGGAAGGATTGTTCCAGTGCACCATTAAACCCATTGTAGAGGTCTGAGCTGAAACACAAACACGCGAAAATTCTCAGGGCAGCCGAAAATGTCGAAATTTCAGTCAAAACCATTCTATTTCACCATAAACAATCTGAAAACAGGGCTTTAAGTCTAAAATACCGAACTTGTCCTTTAAGTGATTGTCTTGCAATTATTTTGTGAAGGTGAGCATCTCTTTATCATAAACCCTTTCGAAGCATGTGCATCAGGCATGTATTTTGACATGATGCATGATGCACGTGGTTCACATAAAGCATTGAACACATATTCTGGCATGACGAGCAACACACACGGCACATATGTAGAATTCACGCCCCTTGGAAGAGAAGTAACCGGCCGCCACTGTATGTAATATTAATCTTCTTGTGGCATTGTAATAAAAATGTAATGTCATTTGGATCTTGTAGATTTTGCTAATTTTTGGTCACATCATATAAAGGATTAACAAATCATCAGAAGGGAGAAGTTTCAGCAACTCCCATACTGGATATTATTGGGCAAACACATATTTTTGTCTGTCTGAAGGACTGTAGTTGTGTAGATTATGTACAGCAGAATAAACCCATTGTGTTTTCTCACTCTTTATATACTCCTTATAAATGCGTTTCTTTTGTACATTCACATATATATAATGATCAGTAAGGCCTGTTACATTTAAAAGCCTTGTTGAGATTTCGTGAAGAAGGTCACAACTGTTAACTATAAAATGTCATTTTTAGTGACAATGGTCAGTGTTGAGGGAGACATGGTCAAAGCACATGGTTTTAAAATACCACTAAAAGACAATTTTTCCTTCCTCTATCTGCATTCGATGTTGAAGTGGACCTCCTGAAAAACCCACCCATGTCAAGGCCGTTCAATTAACGCCTCTCTCTATTCACCACAGCGAAAGTGTGATGGAAAGAGAGAGAGAGAGAGAGAGAGAGAGAGAGAGAGAGAGAGAGAGAGAGAGAGAGAGAGAGAGAGATACAATCATTACACATCATGCCAAAGTACAACATCCTTTTCACAGCTGGAATATTCTGAGAAAAAAACAACATGGTGTGAAAGAGTCTAACAATCCACACGGGTGAATAGCACAGGTCTGAAATGATCCAAAAATAACAGCACTGAATTCACCTAGAGATACTCATTCAAATGACAACTTGTTACCCAGGTTTGTTATTTAATTGTGGTACGACCATTCATCGTCTTAAATTCACTCAGAATAAAGTCTTTTAATATTAAAACAATTAATGGGAAGATTCTCTAACAGTTTTTCTGCTTTCACTTCAGAATGATTCAATTACAGTGGATTATGAAGTGACCTTGTTTTATTGAATGCTCTCTATTACAGATTTGTAAATGCTTTTTATCAGTGATACAATAGCTCAACCTATAACTGCTTTCTGTTTCTTAAAGGTTCTTTGTAGTGAAAAAGGTTTTTTAGATTATAATTATGATATGAAAGAAATGGTTATCCTAACAACCTTTGACTGAACCAAAAATGGTTCTTCTATGGCATCACTGTGATTTTAAGTACCTTTATTTTTAAGTGCGGTAGATGTAAAAATCATAAAAAAAATGTGTACGTACGAAATATTTCAACGCAATCTCATTGCATTTCATTCGTATTTTACAAGGTGGCTAATTCATATTAATTCGTACGACCAGGGGCGTCATGCACCATTTTTTTTAAGGGGGCACAGTGTGCACAGCTCACAGAACTGTGTGCATACACAGACATCAAACGAAATATTACAGAGCTTTCAGTCTTTTCTAATATTCTGAACACCCCTGCTTTCATGCAAACACCTCCAAAATAAAAGTGTTGACTAACTTTCATATCAAATATTCAATCGGAATAATGACATATTGGTATCATATTTACATCTGAAACGGCATGTTTTATTTATTTTAGTTTTAATAAATTACTTTAGGGTAAGTTGTAATTGTGTCATTAATGAATTTTGAAGGTGCCCCACAGTGTGAATGGGGCGACGCCTCTGCGTATGACAACAATCGTACATTTTTTAATAAATTGCTTTTTTGTTATTGTTTATAGTAGTGAGCAAGCCATTAATCGCAATTATCGCAATTAATTGCATACAAAAAAGCTTGTGTTTGCATAATATACAACTATATATATATATATATATATATATATATATATATATATATATATATATATATATATATAATTTTTTATATTTATTATTTTTTATATTTATTATTTTATATAAATAAATGTTATTATTTTTTTAATTTATTTAATGCATACGTGTGTGTGTGTGTGTGTGTGTTTGTGTGTGTGTGTTTGTGTTAAAAAATACATAAAATTACACATAATACACACACACATATATATATATATATATTATGCAAACACAAGCTTTTTTGTATGCAATTAATCGTGCTTAATCTTCTGCCCACCACTATTTTTTATGACAATTGTAAGTTTTTTTTTTTTCAAAGGACTTCATACAAATTTATATAAATTAGCCTACTTGTAAAATGCGTACGAATTCTTAAGAGATCAGGCTAAATATTATTATTTTACTTCAGGCCATCATGAGAGTTGAAATCAAATGAAAGTTTTTCAGTTCATGTTTCTGGTCATACTGGGTACAAACTATCTGAGCAAGTTATTTCAAACTTTGTATACCCTAAAATTTGACTTTAACCCCTTTAACCGCTTGGCTCTGTTCTGAAACGTGTTGTACATTTTTCATGATAAAATAGATGAATTATTTTTCTCATCTTGTTTAACTCGGCGATTCACATCAAACAAGTGAAACGGGTTGTGAACTTCCTCTTCCATTGACTTCTTCAACATCTACTGTCTGTAAATATCACTAAAATAATCCATCATTTGTTTTTTTGTGGCTAATTAAATAACTTTATTCCCTGAATGCTGATCAGTCACCGGTCCTTTAATTAAAGCCAGCATATGCCAATATGATTTCTAAGCGAGATTTAATCAACTGCCGGTTCCTTCCAAAAAGACCAGGACGATTGGTAACACTTTATTTCGATAGTCCACTTTAGACATTTTACTAATTATAAGTAACTTTGCAACTACTTTTCAACTACCAATCTTTAGTGAATTAGTAGACTGTCTGCTTTATATCTACTAACTCTTTATTGTGATGATATCTCAACGGACATTCAACTGACTATAAGTATCTTTGCAGGTGCATGTCAAATTATTCCACTAACCCAAACTTCTTCCCAACCCTTACAGTCTACTAATACACTAATGACAGTTAGTTGACGTATAGTTGCAAATTATTGAAAGTTAGTTGACATGTAGTTGCAAAGTTATTTATAGTTAGTAGAATGTCTAAAGTGGACTATCAAAATAAAGTGTAACCGGATGGTTTTATCTGAAACACTTCGATCGCATTCGCAGGCCTTCATGAAGATAGTTAAATCTATTTTATTATAACACGAGATCTTGGCAGACAATATTGTGAATTGTAAATATGGTCTTTAAAGGTGTTTTTCAAGTACAGTAATAAACTTTATTCATGTGTGTTATTGTGATTTTACTGCAGTGAAAGATGTATTTGGCTTTCTATGGCCTGGTGCTTAATCATCTGGGTAACTGTGATATATTTCTCAGACTTCCCTTCTGATTCTCTTCAGCATCTTCTTATCACACCATTGATTCATGTAAATATTAATTCAAACATATGGTTATAAATAGATGCTGCAGCTCACCTCCAATATCTCTATATTACACATGTACTCCTGCTCGATATATTGACTAAAGTGTTTACAGTCAGCTGATAGAAAACTCTTTTTTCAATGTCAAACCAACAACAAGTAAAGCAGTCTGCTTATGAGATATTTTGCATTATAGATCTGAAGAGCCAAGAGAGCTATTCACAAACTTTTCACAAACTTTTCATAAAATGCCTTCCAGGAACATTTTCTTCTTAAAAATATATAAACATACAAATATATCAAATGAAAGAACAGACCCTCTGCTTTTAAACAAACAAACAAAACGGAATGTCAGAATGATTATCAAAACCTACACGGAGTGTAAAATGATTAAATATAAAAAAAATTATAAATTGGGTAAGTGCGTCATCTAGTGGATAATCACAGTATTACATATAACCAAAAAAACTCATCAGGAACAAGTTTATTTATGCAAATGTTTTCTCTTAATTGACGAGACAACTCGCCAATGGCGGGGAAAGAGTTAACTCCTGTTAGCATTGCATTGTGAGCGAATATTTCAAACATGGTAAGGAGCGTCACGTCAGAGGTATTCAGGCCAATCACAAAGTACTAGTAAGCTGGACATACAGTGCTTTTCAGAACATAAGCTTTGTACAAAAACAACGCGTTTCATAAGATTTATAGAGCAACAATAATGTACGGTATGTGGGAAATAATGTGTTCTGTGGACCACAAACCATGCAAACAAAATCTATTACAGGAAATACACAAAATAACGTTGTTTTTCACAAATTTAATATGTGCTTTTTAAGTAATTTTACTCATCAAGAAAATGCATCTTTATTTAAGAATTTTTAGATATTTAAACTAAAAACAAGACAAAAATTATAAGTAAGAAAGTCATTTTTTGCAGTGCAGTTAATACTGACATTACAATACAAAGAATGGAGTCTGTATATTAGGCTTGCATACATTTATTATTCACAACAAAGCCTTAAAGAAATATCTACTCATGCAAACATGGTCAAATATATTCTTTATGCCAATGAGAGGTGGTGGTTAGTAGGTTAAAGATGTGAGCTAAAAAAAAACTAATGCCTGCTAACGTTTCTATACACTGCTATAGTACTTTCTGATGTTGTATAGTCCATAGCTTTTTCTCTCTCTCTCACACACGCACGCACACACATATAAGTCATTGTGAGCGATGGAGTCTTCTGTGTTTACTCACTCCAAACCAAATGATCTCTCTGCAGCTCTGCCACTTCAGATGTGAAATGGAATTTGCCGGCCTGTTCTATTCCGAGTCTATTTCTCTCACCGTGTGCTTTACCAATTCCCAAATAGAGTTCACTCGCTCACAGATAATGTTTGTGAGGATTGAGGCAGACTCTCCGGCCATTCAGCGGGCCCTGGGGACGAACCTCCGGGGAGCCCAGCGCGTGAATTGGAAAGCGCACGACGCTCAATTTCATTTTGTACTATTTGCCAAATTGTGTTTGTTCATTTGAAGATGGTTGGATATCTACATTTAGTTGTACGGTTGAGCACCGGAGCAGGAATTGCACTGAATGGACATGTTTGGTTGAGCATCACGTCCCTGGTAAAATGTCACCTGAAATTAACTCCTCACTGAGTCCAAAACAATCTGGTGTGACTGTCGATCTCTATTGTGATTTTTCTTGGGCAGTACTGCAGCTAATGGCGCTTGTGAGGTGTAATATTGTGATATATGAACTGCTTTTGAACATTTACATTATATGCATGACGTGCTACATGATAACACGATAAAAACTAAAGATTTGTCATTTAACATCTACAGGTTATTTTTCACTGCATGTCTTTAGTAAATCGTGACAGTAGATTTATAATGACGAGAGGCACAGTAAATCTGGCCCTAAAGATCAAAATGAAAATAAAATTACTCTGTATGAAAGATTACAACAACTTTTTTTTTTTATATTATTGTGCTTAAAGGTAAAAAAATCCCCACCCAAATGTATAAAAAGGTTACGCTATCTCATGGCAATACATACGTATTTTACACGGTGGCTAATTCAAATTAATTAATATGATCACAAGCTTTTGTCCCTGCGACATTGGGGTTAGGGGTTTCGTTATTGGGTTTTTTAATGATAATCGTGTTTTTGTTAGGGATGTCAAAAGATTAATCGCGATCAATCGCATACAAAATAAATGTTTTTGTTGGCGTAATATATTATTACGTGTGTATTGGGTGTAATTATTATGTATATATAAATACATATACATGATACATAAAATATATAAAAATCTAAATAAATATATATATATATATTTGCATAATATATGTGTGTGTGTATATATATATATATATATATATATATATATATATATATACTGCAAAAAACTATGTTTTGCAAGTCTTGTTTTCAGTAAAATAATCTAAAAATTCAGAAATTAAGATGCTTTTTCTTGATGAGCAAAACGACCCAAATTTAAAGTCTAGTTTTTAGACAAAAAATATCAAATTTAAATGGTTTTGTACATAAAACAAGCAAAAAAAATCTGCCAATGGGGTAAGCAATTTTTTTCTGGATTTTTTTCTTGAATTTAGTGTTTACCACATTGGCAATTTTTTTGCTTGTTTCATGCACAAAATCACTTAAATCAATTTATTTAGAATTGTAAATATTTTATATATCATGTATGTGTGTGTGTGTATATATATACACACACACACACACATGTAAATATTTCTTAAATACATACATGGATACATAATTACACACAGTGCACACATATATATTATGCAAAACAACTTCTATTTTGTATGCGATTAATCGGGATTAATCTTTTGACAGCTCTAAATTTTGTTAGACCCACTTTGTATGAATTCATACGAATTAGCCAACTTCTAAAATACTTACAAATTCTCGTGACATCAGGCTGGCACTGCTATGTAGCTTTTATTAACTCTTTCCCTGCCAATGATGCTTCCCTGACGAGTTTTTACGGTAATCTATATTTCCGCTATTATCCACTAGGTGGGGCTCTTACGCAACTTACCCAAGCATCAACTAATTGAAAAACATAGAAAACACTGTAAATGTTTTGATTGTTGTTCGAAATCTGATTTCTAACATAAAATATTTACAAAAAATGTGTTATTTCACCTTTTTGCTCAAAATTTGGTATTTTAAAAAAAAAATTATACAGCATGAAAAGTTTTTTTCCAATTTTGTTTGTTTGTTTGTTTGAAATTTTGATATGTAAAACGCATATATAAAATAAAATATATGCAAATTGCAAAATGCATAAATATATTGTATGTTTATATAAGAAAACTTTCTGGAAGGCATTTTGTGAAACTTTTGTGGAAAGCACAAAAAAATTCTGGCAGGCAACTTAAAAACGCTAGCGGGGAAACAAGCATTTTGGACAACAATTACATTTCTCTCAAAGTATTCAAATTTTATTACGATAGATACAAACAACTTCAACCACTCGAACAGATCCTTACACCTATATCGAAATTTCACATCCTAATTGAAAACAAACACTTCAAACAAAGATCTTTCTGCTCTTTGTCGACAGAAAGAGTGATTCTTTATTCCGCCGTGTTCCAGCACCACCGGTACCTCCGTAAGGACCGAACCCGAGTTGTGTCTGTTAATTGGAGCGCAGAGGGGCCGTAGCAGCATTGATAGGTTCTCCTCTCAATCAGTGCATCACGCTGTGGAGAGAAAGAGGTCAGGAGGCTGAATCGGCCCATCTCCCCGCGGACTTCCTACTACGGCCCGACCGACATAGCAAACAATTAAACGCACGGCCATGCTGGCCCGAGCGGTTGCGGCGGTCGAGCCGGACGGAGCCGCAACCCAGCGGGTTGTTGTTAGTCACTCCTTACAACAATAAACTTGTGGCCTGAGCAATCGATACGGCCACAACCGCTGCCGCTTCCATTATCGGTAGACATCGCCCCCTCCGAGCCACTGGAGCAGACGTGCGTGAGCATGGAGCCGCGTGCATCCCCGAGCACCTGCCTCTGTCTATCACTTTCAACATTTCTCCATTTCTCTCTCTATAAGCCGAGGGTAATCTATGAGACTCCAGTCATCTCACACAGGGAATAAGTGCTCGACGTGCACGCAGACACACACTCGCGCACTTAGTGTTTTGTAAAAAACAGGAAACAGCAGGGACGCAGACATCGGACGAAACACCCACAGTCCTTTCACTGACCGTCTGAAAACCTACTAAAGGTTCAAAGTGAAACACACTTTGCCAAAAAATATCTAAACGATCACAGAAGTGAAGTATTTTACGCAGAATAAAAAAAAATTGGAACCAAAATGTGCGCAACACTTCACCTTTACTGTCTCTTGGTAAGCCGACTTAAAAAGCACACAAAAAAAATCAACAAATTCTGCTTTTCTTCTTTGAAAATAGGCAACTGCCAACAGTTAAAATCAGCTCTGTTAGAAGCATTGTGATATTCAATGATCATATTGTGTGTTGGGTAGAGCCAGAGGGCATTCAGTGTTGAGCGAACGTGACAATGAGAGTCTGTGTGTGTGTGTGTGTGTGTGTGTGTGTGTGTGTGTGTGTGTGTGTGTGTGTGTGTGTGTGTGTGTGTGTGTGTGTGTGTGTGTGTGTGTGTGTGTGTGTGAAACAATCCAACCTGTGCCTGCTCTGAAATATCTGCGTCTCGCCTGAGGGGGAAGCTGGCTAACTGCTATTAAACCCAACACATATACAGACAGACAGAAGAGGAAAGCATGTTCGACTGAGATGAAGAGCGCAAAATAAAGGAGGATATTTGTATTCAGAAGCATAAGGTGCAGAAAAAAGGTATGCAAAGGACAAATAAAATAAAATAGTAGAGATGTTCCGATACCCTTTTTTTTATTCCCGATACCTGGGATACCGAGTACTAATCCGATACCTAGGTGTGTATCTGTATAAACAGCTGTAATACTACTAGCCCTGTATGAGTTGATAGAATTATTTTATGGTGTGCTTATCCCTTAATAAAACATGAACAAATACATACAGTAAACTAGAGTATTTTTATTATCTGAAATATTATTTATTTTTCTTTATTAGTCCACTTTCTTAAAAATAAAATCCAGATAATTTACTCACCACCATGTCATCCAAAATGTTGATGTCTTTCTTTGTTCAGTCGAGAAGAAATGATGTTTTTTGAGGAAAACATTGCAGGATTTTTCTCATTTTAATGGACTTTAATGGACCCCAACACTTAACAGTTTTAATGCAGTTTAAAATTGCCGTTTCAGAGGACTCTAAACGATCCCAAACCAGGCATAAGGGTCTTATCTAGCGAAACGATTGTCATTTTTGGCAAGAAAAATAAAAATATGCACTTTTAAACCACAACTTCTCGTCTTCCTCCGGCTGTCTGAAGAGCCAACGTGACCTTACGTAATTGCGTAATGACGTGGAAAGGTCACGTGTTACATATGAAATGCACTTTGCGGACCATTTTAAACAATAAACTGACACAAAGACATTAATTAGTATCATTCCACATACAACAACGTCGGAACGGTCCTCTTTCTCCACACTTGTAAACACTGGGGCGTAGTTTACCATACGTCATCCGTGACCTCTTGACGTGATGATGTATTACGTGAGGTTGCGCTGGCGCACCACAGGACCGGAGGAAGACGAGGAGTTGTGGTTTAAAAGTGCATATTTTTATTTTTCTTGCCAAATTGACAATCGTTTCGCTAGATAAGACCCTTATGCCTCGTTTGAGATCGTTTAGAGTCCTTTGAAATTGCAAATCCAAAATGTTGGGGTCCATTAAAATCAATTAAAATGAAAAAAAAAAATCCTGGAATGTTAAAACATAATTTCTTCTCAACTGAACAAAGAAAGAAATCAACATTTTGAATGACATGGTGGTGAGTAAATTATCTGGATTTTTTTTTAAGAAAATTGACTAATCCTTTAAGTAAAAAAAGAACTTCAAATGCAGCCACAAATAACACAAGACGGTATTTTATATTTTAGTTTTAAAACATAGAGCTTTATTCCTGTAAAAAGACCTAAAACTTCAACATGACTGCACTAAGCGGAGTCATCGTCCTCTATTGTGCTGCTAAGAAGAGTCATGTGATTGCGGGTGGTGTCCACCTGAGTTGACGTCATTTGCCAGCGTTGCATTTTAATTGACGCACGACACATTGCGTACACGAATGCATGCATCCGTTTCATATCCGATTTATTTCCACATATGAGTGAGGCCTGAAACCGATCTGAGAATATCGAATTTTATGCACTTTTGCCCACTTACACAATCATGGGTCATATCCGATCTGTGCCACTTGCAGGGAAAAATCGGAATTGAGTCACTTTAAACAGCCCGTGTAAATGCGGCCTAAGAGACTAATAAAGCAGAGCTCATCCTTTTCTGCCATCATGTTTTTCGGGGCGACGCGTCTTCAATATTAAGCTACTCATCTTAAAGTTGCTAATACTTGTGCCACCATCAAAATTGCAGCATGGTATATGAGAAGTAATAAGTTTCGATTTGCAGTCTTGTTTAAAAAAAAAAATGGTATCGGATGGGTACATAGGTTCAAGTACTTGCCGATACGATGCCAAATTTTTTGCATCAGCAGCATTTCTGATACTTGTATGCAGGGGTTTTAAAACTCTGGGTCACTTGTGGGTCGCACAGTAGGATAAGGTGGGTCCAACTAATGACAAGCAATGACAATGATTTTGATATGATATAATATAAGGTATTTTATCAATGCAATAACACTTAAATTACATTTCATCAATAAAATGACAAAAACTACTCAATTATTAGAGAGGGAAAAAATTCTCAATTTGCATCTAAAAATATGTTGGCGGGTCCCGGGATAGATTTGACTTATTTAAGTGGGTCGGCAAATAAAAAGTTTGGGAATCCCTGTAGCCGGAATCAGACCAACCTTATAAAATAGCATTTAACACTTCTGTGGTTCTACTTTGTGCTGTCATTGTTTGAATGATGGATACAAGAGTTTAATAAAGTGACACCAGACTGATGTGATCATCATCAACCAGGTGACAAAGGATAAAAAAAACAAAAGAACAATTTGTGCTATTACCAAAAATAAATGCTCGTTTAGAAGATGGACATGTTACATTTTGATTAAAATGTGACAAATGATAAAGATCAAAATGTGCAATGGAGCGAATAAGATCACAAATATGCATGAAGTAAATTAAGTAAACTTTAGGAGCTATCTGAAATCACTGTGTCCAATCTGATTTACTGACTTTCTTCAATGTCCAGGATTTAAGGTTCGCTGAGCAATAAAAAAAACTTTACAAGATTGGTGCTTTGTGCTTTTGCACTCTCAAAAATCCAGGGTTCATTTAACCCAAAAAAAAACCCAACACATTTTAAATCTACTGTATGCTATCTGGGTTGTTTGAACCTAACATGCTGAGTTGTTTTATCCCATTGTTGGCTCAAATATAGTTGGATTTCTCTCTCTTTTTAGAGTGTGCATAAATGAATCAGTAGATTTGTCCATGTTCTCATCATTAACATCGTTGAAAGATATTCATAGTGTTGTTTAAGTATTTAAACAAGTTATATCTGTGAAATAACAATCGGTAGTTTTGGATGAAGACACATTCTGATTACAAGCTCATCATTTTTTAAAGTTTCTTTGTTCAGCCGCGCACGGACCGACACTGCTGTTTGCTTTTCCATAAAGACTAAATAAGGGAGTTTTACTTTATCTTTGCTGAAAATAAACATACATTTTTTATTGAATTTCCGGCAAAAATATCTGTGTTGTGGTGTATACGGTTACAGTAAAATAACATTACTCATGATATGAAGTTTTAGTCATAAAGCCCACCCACCCCTACTGCAAACCGGACCGGATTTCATGCTGCTAGTCAAAAGTGTGGTTACGCGAGACTACGCAGATGATAACTGGCCAAATCTCTCAGCAACGAGCTGTTTCCTAATAAGCATCTATAAAACACACACACACACACACAGCTGTACTTCTAAACATAACACTCGATGCAATAAAAATGCACTTGGCTCTTCTCCAACAAGTCACCCTCTGGGGAGACACAACGCTACAGTGCTTCCATAATTAAGCCATTGGCAAACAAAGAAATAGTCAGCTAAATGCTTCTTGGATATGAATCATAACATATCTACTGGGGCTTTCAGTACGTGAGGTTTTTCCTCAACTCAACAGACTAATTGGTTCCCCTGCTCATTGTTTGTCATGCACAGTATGAAAGCACCTTAACTCAGATGCTCTCAAGCAAAACCAAACTCAATTCACACACATTCAGATCGCAGACGCTCCTTTAACTCTCTCTCTCTCTCTCTCTCTCTCTCTCTCTCTCTCTCTCTCTCTCTCTCTCTCTCTCTCTCTCTCTCTCTCTCTCTCTCTCTCTCTCTCGACAGTAGGTAAATGAAACAGATATGTGTGACTGGAAACAAACACCTGTTCACTGACAGTTATGATGAACTGAAAGACTCATGTTTACATGTGCATGATCATTTAATTGATATAAAAAAAATGTCTTACCCCATTGGCAGATTGTTTTGCTTGTTTTATGCACAAAATCACTTAAAATTGATATTTTTGGTCTAAAAACTAGACTTATTTTCTTGGGTTGTTTTGCTCAAAGCATCTTAATTTTAGAATTTTTAGATATTTTACTGAAAACAAGACAACTTTTTCTTTAAAATCATTTTTTTGCAGTGCATATTTTAAATCAAATATACATGAAAGTTGTTTTCAACTATTTTATGTTGAGACACTGGAGATGTTTTACTATTGACACTCATTTTATTTTTAGAAAAATAAACAAATTTGTTTACCCCATTGGCAGAAGTTTATTTATTTTTTTTTGCTTGTTTTATGCACAAAATCCCTTACATTATATATTTTTGGTCTAAAAACTAGACTTATTTTCTTAGGTAATATTGCTCATCAAGAAAAAGCATCTTAATTTAAGAATTCTTAGATATTTTTACAGAAAACAAGACACAAATACTAAGACATTTTATTCTTGAAAATCATTTTTTGCAGTGTAGGACCAAATAACATTATTTCTGTCTTCTGATAGTCCTAGACTAAAAAAATGTAAGAGCTGTCCAAATTGAAAACAACTTGCATTATCTTAAAATACATAAGTGCCCTCTGTTTTGCACACAAGTAATGTTTTTAGAAAGGAATGTTTGTTAAAATAAAAGTTATATTTCCTAATTAAACTAAGGCTTAGTCCTGGTTTAAGATAATCCCTGTCCGGGAAACCACCCCTATAACTTTTGTTTAGACTAAGGGCCGGATTTACTAAACAGGGCAAATTAGTGAGAGAGCAATTTTGATAAAAGGGCCGATTTCTGCTGGTGATTTACAGACAAGGTGCAGGTTAAAAAACACATGCAAAAGAAATATTATTTCCATAATGATCAACGCAACTGGTCAAGAGCAGCACAGATTAAGATTAAGGGTTTGCTTTTCAGTCGTTAATTGATGGCGCAAATATCAGTAAACTGACGAGCACATACCTTAGTAAATCGTGTTGCATGATTAATTAAAATAATTGCATACATTTTGCATCTGAAAGGGAAACTTTTACAAATGCATATGCAATAAGGTCAATCCCGAAAACATCTGAATCCACGCTTTTTCATTGCTAGTATTTTTACTGTGTGTCTTTAGTAATTTTTGACAGTAGTATGGCAAAAGAGGCACTGCATGGTGGAAGCTCTTAGTAAATTTGTCCCTAAATATTCTGTTAAAATAGATATTTTTATTTTCTGAACAAAATAATAAGGGTCAATATTTTACAAAACGACTGTCAAACTGTAAAATGGAGCCGGTGAGAAGTGAGATTCCTGTGAGCTTTACTGGAGTGTCTGCACTTCAACATTACAAAAGCGATTGTGTCTGTAGTACACTGACTCTCTAAAAGACCCTTAGCAAATGAAGCAACTTTGGCACACGAAAGAAGGTTAAAGAACAACACTCACTCAACGTTAAAAACGCATCTTCAAATGTGCAACTCGACCACGAGAGTTGGAAAATGGAATCTGATTTTGCAAATTGATGTCCATTTTCTTTCAAGTAAATACATCTTCTGGAGAGATGTGATAAAAAGCACATGAATATTCATTTTTTGGCAAATCCGCTATTTTGAATGCAAATGTGGGGCTGTGTATCGCACACAACTCCAGTGCGACCAATGAACCACAACGTAATCACAGCTCCAGTCTGTAGCATCTCAATACAAACTTATCATTTCATCAGACTGACAGATGTTAAGATGTTTCAACACAAAACTGAAGTAGAAGCACAAACAATAGGTTAGAATAGTATATGAGTGTATACTGACACAGTATACAGCGCATACTAAACACATCATAAATCATCTTCTGACTGATAGATGAGCAGAATTGTGTTAGATTTGTTGTGTCTTTGAAAGCAGAGATTTTGGGGTTGTTTTGTGCTTCTTTCTCAAACTTTCCTGACTGATCACAAAAATTTAGTACACATATTAACAGATTTCTCTCGTCTTTTGACGTGATCATCTCACCCTGGGGTTTTATATATAGGTAGGCAGCAAAAGCCACAACCAATTTATTAGTTAATTATTTGGTGACCTGATCTCAGACCTGCACCAATTAGCTGATGGCTTGCTGCAGGCTTTGGGTCAGAAAACTGGAATGCAGTTAACAGTGAACTCACTGTAATGTACTGTAACACAGAGAGAGAGAGAGAGAGAGAGAGAGAGAGAGAGAGAGAGAGAGAGAGAGAGAGAGAGAGAAAATACTTTCTAAAGCCCGGGATACACTGCACGATAATTGGCTGTCCCAGACGAAAGATTGCCATCTTGAAACAATCGTCGCGATTTCTGTGATCGTGGCTCTTCATCGGTGGTCCTATGTCGTACATTGAGAGAGGTTCAAAGACGGCCGTTTTCCCGGTCTTGCGTCCAAAGATAGCCTACGATAGTTTTCTGACAGTGTCAGAAATTCAGCATGATCAACGCACAGTTTGTTTGCTGCTACGACCTGCGCGCTGGTATTTGTTTACCGCGAGCGCATGCTGGTGACGTTGCGCAATGTGTGACGCTGCCGCCGAAGCTTCCGTGTCATCATCGTACAGTCTACATGCCTCTCGTACCCAAGTTTAAACGAGCAATGTCGCACAGTGTGATAAGGTAATGATCTTATAGGAGGGCAAAAATTGTGCAGTGTATTCCGGGCTTTACTTAGTATTTTTGTCTTAAAATTCTTAAATCAAGATGCATTTTCTTGACGAGCAAAATTGATCTAAGAAAACAAGTTTAATGTTTAGACAGAAATTTTAACTTTATGTGAATTTGTGCTTAAAACTCTTAGCTAAAAATCAGCCAATGCACTCTCAGAAAAAGGTACAAAAGTTGTCACTGGGAAGGTACCTTTTAAAAAGGTCCTAATATGTACCAGTCTGGTACAGATATGTACCTTTGAGGAACCAGTACAGTATGTACCTCTAAGGTGTTTAAGTGTTTGCACTATTGGGCCTTAAGCGGGCGTGCCAGTGCCTTTCACGGCCTGTCGCGTTTGCATTGTCACATCCGAGGCATGATCGTGCTTCACTGGTGCTTCGTTGGGGTTTTAAGGCCCGGCTTTTCTGGCCAGAGCATGTTTCTTGGGGCTAGGGAAGTGGTAAAGGACAAAGGCTGAGTTTATCTGAGTCTTTGGCAAGATGCACGTTCATCTGTCTGCAGATAAAACTGCAGATTTAAAACTTTTTAAAACTTGAAATCATCAGTAATTTACTGTTCAACAGAAGATGCCTGCTATGTTTTTACTTAGGAATGAAGAAAATGATCTGGTTACAATGCTGAACTCGCCATGCTAAGGATCCAGCACACACCGGTACCAGTTCGGGAGAAGTTTATAAAGTTGTAGGCACCGAATAAAGTGTTTAAAGTGCAACAGTGATGAGAAATAAAATATGTGTGTTGGATCATCGTTCATGTATTAAAAAAGCGATAACTCGAGTCCCGATGGTAACGTTTACATACAAAACACTTAAAATGCAAAACAAATAACGATTGCATAAGTGTCTTACATGGATGTTTATATATTTTTTGTGTTATATTGTCATCTTTGTTGATTAATGTGTAGCTTAAAGGGTAACAATATGCAACATGTAGGTACAAAAGTGTACCACCCCACACTGCAAATAATTTCTTACATAGTATTTTTGTCTTGGTTTAAGTACAAATATCTGTACAGTTTTAAATCAAGATGCATTTTCTTGATGATCAAAATTACCTAAGAAAATAAGTCTAGTTTTTAGACTTAAAACAAGCAAAAAAATCTGCCAATGGGGTAAGAAATTTAAAAAATAGTTAACTTTTTTCACTAGAAAAAATCAAGAAAAAATTGCTTAACCGTGTGCAATTTTTTCTGCTTGTTTTATGCACAAATTAAATTAAATTTTATATTTTTTGTTTAAAAACTAGACTTATTTTCTTGTGTCATCATGTGTGTGGCTTGTCATCATGTCAAAATATGTGTTCAGGGCATCATGTAAACCTACAATGCAAAAAAAAATTTCAAGAAAAAAAATTCTTACTATTTTTGTCTTGTTTTCAGTAAAAATATATAAAAAAAACTTAAATAAAGATGCTTTTTCTTGATTAGCAAACGGCCCAAGAAAATAAGTCTAGTTTTTAGATCACAAATATCAAATTTAAGTGATTTTGTGCATAAAACAAGCAAAAAAAATAATAAAAAAAATCTGGCAATGGGGTAAGCAAATTTTTCTTGAATTTAGTGTATTTGCTAACCCCATTGGCAGATTTTCTTTTTTTTTTTTTGCTTGTTTTATGTACAAAATCACTTAAATTTGATATTTGAAAATACGTGCCTACTGCACATGCGTCCAAAGGGTTTTTAAAAAGTACACAAAATAATCCCAAGACACTCACTTAACACTAAACTCTGATTACACATGATATTGTGACAAATGCAAGCGTCTCTTTTATCATAAACCTCTTTGAAGCAGCACGCAAATTTTTAAATATTTGTACAAAAAAAAAAACAAGAAAAACTTATTAAATAAGAAAGTCATTTTTGCAGTGCAGGAAACTTCACTCTAGAAACAAAGTTTTATTGCAATGATAATTTAGCCACTATGAAAAAATCCCAATAAAATAAACTACATTTGCTGTCGGCAAATTATAATTTCCATTATAATTTCTACATTTCTGTATAATGAGAGTATAAAATAGCATACTTAGACTAAATTGCACACATGTGTTGTGCTAATATTTCCGTTAAAACACTGTAAACATTTACATTAGTGAATAAAAAATATTATAAGCCTAAATATTTTTGCCATTAGTGAAAAAAAATCAATATCAACAAAATCAGTCAACAATATAAACTAGTGAAAATATAAACATTTCTTTATCCATCAAAAGCAGATTTTTGCTCACTCTCAGTGTCCATCTCTTGCTCTTTCTCTCTCTCACTGTTGTTCTTGGTCTCTCTCTCTTTCTCTCTCTCTCTGTTTGCCTCCAGGGAGTTTACTTTATTTCATTCCTCTCAGACGTTTTGCCTTCAGGCAAGCACAGAGCTAAAGCAGCAACGAAACAGCTTGCTACGGGCTCCTTTCCTCAGATCCACACTAACACACACAGACAGTAATCAAATACTCTGATTTTCACTCATGTACACAGCACACACGCAAAGAAACACAAAGACACTTTAGTCACAGTCTGAGTCAAGTTATTTCCAGACTGTTTGATGTTTCATTCCCAATCCAGATCAGCTGTTTGTGATAGCAGTGTCCAGCTCAGATGCCCAAAGATCAGCTACAGTTCATTCAGTGACCTTCTGATGCCCAGAATGATGTTTGCCTGGAACAAAATCATGTAGTTTCTACAGTAAAATAAACACTTTTAAAGGAACTTCTTATGGTCTTTGTTAAATACTCATGCTCTGCTGCCACCGCGGCATGAACTTACGTTGTCATTGCATGTTGACATTATGGATTTTACGGTGGAATGAAGCAGATTACAACCTCCGTATCAGAGATGTCCTGGTCATTATAAGCATTAAAAGCTGTAAGCATCCTGCTTACGCAAACTTGCAAATCACAATGGATAATTTTGCATGTTGGATAGTGGATAAAGGTGGATAGCCAACTAAATATCCACAAGCAAAAATGCAGTATTATTAAATATTATTAGCTGAGTTTAAATTGTCATCAGAAAGAGCTTTATTGCCGAGTAGGCTTGAAAACAAGAAATTTCTCTGGTGCTTGTGTCACAAGGTGACGATCTCTTGGGCGGAACCAAAAGTCGGGAAACTTTGGTTCCGCCCGGATGTTTCCGCCCAGACCGAAGAACGGAAACACCGGACATCCGGCAGATTCGCGGAGGCTGTAATCAGCCGATTGGGCACAGCTGTGCCTAGTTGAAGAGATCGCTGGGCAATTGGATGACTGAAGTACAGAGAGGAGTATATAAAGCACAGTTAGATCACAGTTCGGGAGTTCGGGCACGAGAGGGGGATTGACACGGGGAGAGCTCCTCTGCTTAGGGCAGGAGAGGTAACTACGTACCTTTTGAAGAGCCCGCAGGCTCTGTTGATCCGGGCTGCGCTTGAAGCGCGCGGAAAGAAGACAGGAGCTGCCTGGGGTGAAAGAAAGGCGATACGTGAGTGGAGAAAAGGAGCACCCCGAAGAGAGAGCATTGTGCTGTCAAGCCTGCGCTTAGTGTGTGCTGGGAAACGGAGCTGTGCTCATTTTTGGACGTGGTGGCTATCTGTATTTCTCTCTCTCTCTCTCGTTTCAGTCTTTATTGTGGACCTGCTGGAGTGAACAGGAAAGCCCTATGGGTAAGAAGGAACTTTGTTCTAACCAATACTGAAGGAGTAAAGCAGGAAGAGATATTGACCGTCTGGTACAACGTAAATAAAGGCTATCCGCCGTGAGTATACCCTTTCTGTGTGGAGTAACTGGCAAAAATTAACTTGTGTAGCCATTGGAAACCTCCAGGAAAAGGAGGGCGGCCCTACCCCTACAAGAGTGTGGTGGGCGAGCCGTTAGAAGTACACATTCAAACAGCCGCCGCAACGAGACTTATTGTGGTCGTATTTCCCATCGCCTTATCGTAGCCCAAGCGCAGTGGAGGACACCGGGCGCTTCCCTTGTTGTGGTGCACTTATAGTGTGGTGAGTGAGACTGTGTAATAAATCTTTTCACGTTGGAGTGGTGCTGTGTATTTGCTGTGGGTTGCTGTGTGTCTTGTAGACGAAGCCCCGCATCATCCATTTTCTTCCACTGGGCAGAGGACGGGGAGGCCAACGACCTCAGAAACTACTGTTACTATTTGTAGTGTGCTGTTTGGAGTACGAAGGGACGCAGACTAAGAGCTGTCCGTGACCGTGAGTAAACCATTGGAAACATTCGTGGTGTGAACTTACCTGTGTCTGTTTTGTCGCAGAGTCAGAGGCGAAAGGGTCCGCCGCCCCGTGGTCTCTACGAAAAGGGCGCCCCCGTCTAGGAATCGATCGGCCTATGGGCATTGGAGATAGGGCAGCGCTCGACCCGGTGAGGTGGTGTGTGACCTTCGCCCCTCTGCTGACCTACGGAGGAGAACGATACCTACCCAGAAAGCTGTAAACAGCAGAGCCGGTGAGAATTACTCGAAGTCTCAGCAACAGTGCCTTTGTGTTCTAGCGGCCACCTGTGGAGAGAGAGCAGAACGAGAGTGAATAATAGAAGAACAAACTGTGAACGTGATACCTACCCAGAAAGCTGTAAACAGCAGAGCCGGTGAGAAATACTCGAAGTCTCAGTAACAGTGTCTTTGTGTCCTAGCGGCCACCTGTGGAGAGAGAGCAGAACGAGAGTGAATAATCGAAGAACAAACTGTGAACGTGATACCTACCCAGAGAGCTGTAAACATCAGAGGAGGCGAGAAATACTCGGAGTCTCAGTAACAGTGTCTTTGTGTCCTAGTGGCCTCCTGTGGAGAGAACGGAAAACGAGAAGGAACATGAGGAGAATGGACTGTGTGAAGATACAGTGGTGGTGGAGGAGGGCCTAGAGTGGCCATTGTTTTAAGTCCCCGTTTCCCCTTCCCTATTTAATATTTTTAAGTAATTTAATAAAGGATATTTTAATTTTATGCTTACCTTGTGTGTCTGGTCATTGGGGTGGCTTTGGGAATCTCCTCGAGGTGGAGAAAGGGGCGTGACCTTATTTACATCTGGGTCCACCCCTACCTGTGACAGATTTGGCGTAGTCGGCAGTCCACCTCGGGTTGAGACCAAGGTCCCCCAATGGCCTACCACGTTTTTTAAAGAAAAGCTCCCATCAACACCCTATCAGTCCCTAAACAACGCGTTCTCGGGACGAGAACGGATTGGCGGGGGAGGATGTCACAAGGTGACGATCTCTTGGGCGGAACCAAAAGTCGGGAAACTTTGGTTCCGCCCGGATGTTTCCGCCCAGACCGAAGAACGGAAACACCGGACATCCGGCAGATTCGCGGAGGCTGTAATCAGCCGATTGGGCACAGCTGTGCCTAGTTGAAGAGATCGCTGGGCAATTGGATGACTGAAGTACAGAGAGGAGTATATAAAGCACAGTTAGATCACAGTTCGGGAGTTCGGGCACGAGAGGGGGATTGACACGGGGAGAGCTCCTCTGCTTAGGGCAGGAGAGGTAACTACGTACCTTTTGAAGAGCCCGCAGGCTCTGTTGATCCGGGCTGCGCTTGAAGCGCGCGGAAAGAAGACAGGAGCTGCCTGGGGTGAAAGAAAGGCGATACGTGAGTGGAGAAAAGGAGCACCCCGAAGAGAGAGCATTGTGCTGTCAAGCCTGCGCTTAGTGTGTGCTGGGAAACGGAGCTGTGCTCATTTTTGGACGTGGTGGCTATCTGTATTTCTCTCTCTCTCTCTCGTTTCAGTCTTTATTGTGGACCTGCTGGAGTGAACAGGAAAGCCCTATGGGTAAGAAGGAACTTTGTTCTAACCAATACTGAAGGAGTAAAGCAGGAAGAGATATTGACCGTCTGGTACAACGTAAATAAAGGCTATCCGCCGTGAGTATACCCTTTCTGTGTGGAGTAACTGGCAAAAATTAACTTGTGTAGCCATTGGAAACCTCCAGGAAAAGGAGGGCGGCCCTACCCCTACAAGAGTGTGGTGGGCGAGCCGTTAGAAGTACACATTCAAACAGCCGCCGCAACGAGACTTATTGTGGTCGTATTTCCCATCGCCTTATCGTAGCCCAAGCGCAGTGGAGGACACCGGGCGCTTCCCTTGTTGTGGTGCACTTATAGTGTGGTGAGTGAGACTGTGTAATAAATCTTTTCACGTTGGAGTGGTGCTGTGTATTTGCTGTGGGTTGCTGTGTGTCTTGTAGACGAAGCCCCGCATCATCCATTTTCTTCCACTGGGCAGAGGACGGGGAGGCCAACGACCTCAGAAACTACTGTTACTATTTGTAGTGTGCTGTTTGGAGTACGAAGGGACGCAGACTAAGAGCTGTCCGTGACCGTGAGTAAACCATTGGAAACATTCGTGGTGTGAACTTACCTGTGTCTGTTTTGTCGCAGAGTCAGAGGCGAAAGGGTCCGCCGCCCCGTGGTCTCTACGAAAAGGGCGCCCCCGTCTAGGAATCGATCGGCCTATGGGCATTGGAGATAGGGCAGCGCTCGACCCGGTGAGGTGGTGTGTGACCTTCGCCCCTCTGCTGACCTACGGAGGAGAACGATACCTACCCAGAAAGCTGTAAACAGCAGAGCCGGTGAGAATTACTCGAAGTCTCAGCAACAGTGCCTTTGTGTTCTAGCGGCCACCTGTGGAGAGAGAGCAGAACGAGAGTGAATAATAGAAGAACAAACTGTGAACGTGATACCTACCCAGAAAGCTGTAAACAGCAGAGCCGGTGAGAAATACTCGAAGTCTCAGTAACAGTGTCTTTGTGTCCTAGCGGCCACCTGTGGAGAGAGAGCAGAACGAGAGTGAATAATCGAAGAACAAACTGTGAACGTGATACCTACCCAGAGAGCTGTAAACATCAGAGGAGGCGAGAAATACTCGGAGTCTCAGTAACAGTGTCTTTGTGTCCTAGTGGCCTCCTGTGGAGAGAACGGAAAACGAGAAGGAACATGAGGAGAATGGACTGTGTGAAGATACAGTGGTGGTGGAGGAGGGCCTAGAGTGGCCATTGTTTTAAGTCCCCGTTTCCCCTTCCCTATTTAATATTTTTAAGTAATTTAATAAAGGATATTTTAATTTTATGCTTACCTTGTGTGTCTGGTCATTGGGGTGGCTTTGGGAATCTCCTCGAGGTGGAGAAAGGGGCGTGACCTTATTTACATCTGGGTCCACCCCTACCTGTGACACTTGAAGCTTTCAGTACACACATCTTAAAACAACAGCAAAACACATATAATACTAAAATACTGGTAATGCATTGTGTTAGCAGCACAAAGGGCATAAGTTGAGTCCTAAGGGAAACAAACATACTGATAAAATGCATAGCTTGAATGCATTGTACGTCTGGATCAAAGCATCTGCCAGATTCATACATGTAAATGTACAAAATATGGTCAGTAAAAAAAAACTCAAAAGCTTTCTGTGATGTTTTTAAAGTGCACCTCTTTCAAACAACGTTATTTTGTGTATTTGGTATAATGTTTGCATGGTTTATGGTTCAAAAACACATTATTTTCCACATACCATAAATTTTTGTAGCTCCAAATATCCCTGTCTTCCTGAAACGCACTGATTTGTACAAAACTCATTGATTTGAAAAGCTCTGTGTCCCTTATTGGCCAGCTAATCTGTACGTGGCGATTGGTCTGAATACCTCTGACATCAGCTGGAAATGTGACACTCCTTACCATGTTTGAAAGATTTGCTCACAATGCAACGCTAACAGGAGTTAACTTACATGCTGTGAGTCATTTGAGTAGGTTTCTGTTGCATTATGATTTAAAATCACCAGGGTATGTAAACTTTTGATCAGGGTCATTTGGCCCAAATGACCCTGATCAAAAGTTTACATACCCTGGTGATTTTGGCCTAACATGCACACAAGTTGACACAAACAGGTTTGAATGGCTATTAAAGCTAACAATCCTGACCTGTGATCTGTTTGCTTGTAATTAGTGTTTGTGGATAAAAGGTCAATGAGTAAACAACTGTAGTTTTGCGTGTACTAATTGAATTCAATCTCAGGAACTGAATCTGAATATCACTTGTGAATGATGCTCAACTCTCTGCCACACGTGGCTACAGATCTGCTCCAGTAAACAGCAAGATCACATGCTGAGTGGATAGAGTAAAACATGCGAGGTGATAAAATCTTAACATTGGTGATAATAAACAACATTTTTTGGGGCGTAAGGCAGCTCTCCTCGCGCGCACACCGTGGCTCTCTGCCATCTCTGAAGGTGACACTCTACGCGCACAGGCGCACACAAGAGCGCGCGCTGAAGGGTGAAACTCAATGTCAACTGTGTAACAGCATTTAAACGCAAACGCAACAGTTTGACTCAGCAAATTCCCTCTCTGCCGGTCAAACAGAGGAAGAAGTGTATAAGTGTGTGAGATATCTGCTGTGTTCCGACACTCATTATTGATCGGATGATTAGAGCAGATGAAGAGATCTCTCTCCAAAGCGCGGCCTGTGATTGCGCATCCCGGGCGCGCGGCTGTAGAGAGAGCGCGCGCCGGTGAGCGATGAGGCGATCGATACTTTCAATCGTGTTGAAGAGAGCCGCTGTCAGTCACGCTATAGTAAAGTGATTAGGATTGAGTCTTAAGACAGTGAAGAAGATCCCGACGATCTCTCCGGAGCCTCATTCAGTTTCCCAAGCATCTAATGAACTTGCACGAGCTCTCCATGGCGCGCTCTGTCTGCACGCGGATGCAGGACGGCGCGAGGAAAGCTTTCATATTATTATTAACGCTTAACTATATATTAATCAATATTATGTTTAGTATACTTCTCTTGTCACTGTTTTATGTAAGGAATTTACATACAAAAATTATTTAAAAGCACATTGCACGATTAGAAAAATGGATTAGATCACATGTGAAGAATCAATTAGTGTATGATGCCATGCATTACAGTAGTTGTTTTACCATGATTTACCCTTGGTAAAATCCTCTCATGGCGTTTTGTGAAGCCCACACTGAATGTTTTGATGTGCTGATTTTAGGGGAAGCTGCAGAATTCTTTTAGATGGGTTAAATCAATGCGTTAAACAAAGCCGAGATCTTAAAAGCATAATCAAATTAAATAAGCTAAGATATTTAAATAGCTTCACCCCCAGCATGATGATCACCCACCGGCCCTTAAGTTAAAGCCATTAGCATATGCCAATAGAGATGTTTTCTACTGACTTTATTGAATAATGTCAAGAGATTTACTTCACCTCTGAACAGATAAGCGAGGCATCTCTCTTTAACTGCAGTAAAGTTCTTGAGGTTTCTGCGGTTCAAACTGGATGCAAATTGCATGTATATATGATGACTGACATTTAAAACAAACATAACAGTAGCTGCGTTTACATGGACAATTGCAATCGATTTAAATGTTCAATCCGAATGAAAATGCTCCATGCAAACACCTCAATCAGAATAAAACTGATTAAAAATCTAATCGGTTTAAGAGGGTTTATAGCTTTTGTAATCCGCATGTAAAGACTTGATCGGATTGATAAGTGAAACTGGGACGGTCTGCACATGTGCAATGACGTAGATATGGCGTAATGACGTATGACGCAAAGAAAAGAACGCAAGCTTGTGTTGTTAAAGAAAGTCATGTAAAGTGACGGTCTAGTCATTCTTAAATTTTCTCAAATCTTAATTTTCCTTCCTTAATCCTCTGTAAAGTGATACGAGACACTGTTCAGTCCATGATTCATACTCTGATCCATGTGTTCGACTTCACACGGTGGAGCAATACAGTACAAATGTAAACTGTGGACTTGGCTTTTTGGGTACACATACTTTTTGCTGCTGCTTAATAATCAGTGCGGCATAAAGCTCTGTGTGTTTGTCGTACATTGACGCACAGTTATTTTAGGGTATGCGTATCTTGAAACAGCGCAAAACTATATGTGTGCAATATGTGCATGTGAAATGATCAAATTTGATTAAAATCTTGTACCATATAAATACGAACATCAATCCAATCACATTATTATGTGTTAAAGGCAGTGTGCATGATTTTTGAAAAACACTTTGGAACAGGGAGTCGGGCCGAGTAATAAAACACACTTGTAGCCAATCAGCAGTAAGACACTTAACTCAGCAGTACTTAACTCAACACTTAACGTTTTTTTTAGGTTTTTTTAGTTTCAAAGGACTCTAAACAATCCCAAACGACGCATAAGGGTCTTATCTAGCAAAACTATTGTCCTTTTTGACAATAAAAATAACAAATATCCACTTTTAAACCACAACTTCTCGTCATGTAGATCCGGTCGTGATGCCCAGCTGACCCCACGCAATACGTCATGACGTCAAGAGGTCACAGAGGACGAACGCGAAACTCCGCTCCAGTGTTTACAAGGGTCTTGAAAGAGGACCGTTCCTACGTTGTTGTATGTCAACTGATACTAATTAATGTCTTTGTGTCAGTTTATTGTTTAAAATAGTCCGCAAATGTGCGTTTTATATATGTAACACGTGACCTCCATACGTCACTACGCATTTACGTTAGGTCGCGCTGGACCGGACTTTAGACGAAAAGTTGTGGTTTAAAAGTACATATTTTTTTATTTTTCTTGTAAAAAATGACAATCGTTTTGCTAGATAAGACCCTTATGCCTCGTTTGGGATCGTTTATAGACCTTTGAAACTCCGTTGAAAAAAACTGTTAAGTGTTAAGTATTAAATGTTGGGCTCTATTAAAGTCCATTAAAATGAGAAAAATCCTGCAATGTTTTCCTCAAAAAACATAATTTCTTCTCGACTGAACAAAGAAAGACATCAACATTTTGGATGACATGGTGGTGAGTAAATTATCTGGATTTTTCTTGTAAGAAAATGGAATATTCCTTTAATGAAATGTAAAGTTACAGGGACACATTTTTGGGACTTGAAGGAGTGGCCCCCGTAACTTTCAGTCTTTCAGTTGATTAATTGAAAGATCTAAAACATTTTCTAAAATAACTGAAAATGTGTTCGTCTGAAAAATGATGGACATATGCATCTTGGACGGCTTGGGGGTGAGTAAATCATACGTTTAATATCATTTTTGGCCGAACTATCCCTTTAATGTCTTATGTCAACTCTGGGAATGCAACATTGCATGTTTGTGTTGCATTATAAACTGCACCCTGACATTGAGGAACGCAGCAATGCATGAAATTGAGCTTACATTGCTAGAAATATTACTGTACACATACAAGTTTCAAACATTATTAAGCAGAAAGGTACAGGAGAACCTGGTCATGGAGAATCTGTTCATTCACCAAAGTCCAGACACATGGATTAATTTATCAAACAAAGTGGATTCATTCATCAAAGACTGTTTGTATTGTTTCACGTGTACTAATAGACATTTAAACGATTGGAAAACACAGCATAGACAAAACAAACAAATCTGCATTTAAAACAACTACAGGTATGAACAGTTTGTTTTAATATTCCCTCCAGCAAAATTCTGCATTCTAATGAGCGAAGATGAAGAGGCATATTGGAATCATTAAACAGAAAATCCTTGACCTTCCCTTCTGAGGAAAAAAACATAAAAGGGAAAAAGTGGATAGCAAAACAAACTGCTGTTTGGCTCTCTCTCTCTATTTCACTGACTGTCAACATGTCTCTTGATGTAGCAGCATCAGTCTGTGTTTATTGTGTTGCTACAGTGTGATAATAGCAGTAATCGCTGTGAGCGAATTAGTGTCGAGTATCTAGCAGATATTGAGAGAGAGAGAGAGAGAGAGAGAGAGAGAGAGAGAGAGAGAGAGAGAGATTGGCAGCAAGATTAGAGGTGGATTCTGCTGCTATTTCTTTGTGTGGTTCCTGTCTGTGAGCCAAGAAGAAGAGAAGACACCGCCCGGTCTCTCTCTCTCTCTCTCTCTCTCTCTCTCTCTGTCTCTCTCTCTCTCTCTCTCTCGATCTCGTCCTTGTCAGCCTTAAAAAAGAGCTCTGTGCCAAACAGCTCATTGTGTGCCAGTGATTCTGAAGGTGGACATCACAGAACACATAAACAAGTAAAGGATGCACATGCATAAGCACAAGACACAGGCTTAGTTGCAATTTTAAAATGTATCGTCATCTAAATTTACTAGATTTACATTTTTTATATAATTTATGTTAGCTTAAAAGTCACCTATTTAAAGATGAAACAAACATTGTCATTGCCTTTTTTTACTTAGAGGCCTGCCAAGATTTTGGTTCAATAAAATGCTCTCTAGAATGAAAATGTGCCACACCAAAACCACCTGCATTGGACTACCAATAGCAAGAACCAAATTGCATTTATGCCTGTAACCTGGCTAACAGGTATTCCTATTCCTGTCTTATTGGGTAGAAATCTGACATTTTTGTAGCCTGGTTATCCAGACCTACATCAAGATGTAAGGTCTGGCAACTCTTCACACAAACGGCTCAATGCAAGGGGCGGGATATAAAGTTGTCCCTCAAAATGCCTCTGCACGCAATAGGATAGCGCTATGACCAATCAGAGCAACGAAGAAGGTGACGTAGTTACCGTAACCAGTCGGCAAAACTCCAAACACATCTTTCTTGCTTAAAAAGGACTTCAGTAGGGTTATTTGCTCTAAGTCCTCCAGAGTCGCGGCCAAAGCCGCTTCAAAAGAAAGCTGTTCGCCAGCAGCAGCAGCCATTCTTTGTTTTCAAGTAGGAACCGTTGCAGCTCTGTCGTCATCATGTTAAGCCCGCCCCACAGACGCTACACACGATGTGATTGGCCTGACCAAATTTTGGTTTTTGGAGCTGTTAAGTGTATTGTGAGTGCCTAGACTAAACCCTGGCAGCAAATATATTTTGCGGCCGCTAGGGTGCGTCTAGATTTCTAGGCTAACATTTTTGTTTTCTTAGGCTACGTTTACACGGAAACAATCTGAAAAAAAAAAAAAACGCAAAAGTGGCGTTGCGTTATCACTTTTTATTCCGCGTTTATAGGAGCATTTTGAGGGGAAAATCTGCGTGCATATGGTGACACAAAAGTGTGATATTCGATGTAGTATGCACTCCAGGTGGCTAGGTGGCAATGTGAAGCACTGACACAACAACACCAAGTCCACGCGCCTGCGTAAAACCTTCTTCCTTGTTCTCCCAGGTCTTGTCCAAAGCCGTCTGGTTTGCTTCCGACGAATTGGCGCATCAACAATTTGATAGAGGTAATTAATGCGCACTCTCTGATCAGTAATGCTAACTATGAATATTTCGTACAACTGCTGGAAAGACTCTTGTATATTTATCAGAGCTGCTATGGCAACTTGAAGGTCCGACGTATGGAAATAATCCGACAGGTTTGTTGTTATTTTCCTAAACTGGTGCATGCCTGTGACGTAAACATGTACACAACGAGAGCCACCATAAGCAGACTTTTGCGTTTTTACCTTTTAGACGGGAACGCGACGGAAGATTGTTTTTAAAATTTCCACTCTGGAGTGTGGTTTCACATTTTTTTTGCATTTTTAAGCCCCAAAAATGCAGTCGCCGTGTAAACGAAATGCACATCCGATACAATAGTTTTACGTTTTCACCATTGAGCGTTCTTGTGTAAACAGGCCCTTAAACTACAACAAACGCATGAACTGTAGCCACAGTTTACTCCCTGGGATTGGTGAGTAAAGACTGACATTATCATAATTCATCCTGCTTCTGACTCAGCCTATAAGTTAACTCCTGTTAGTATTGCATTCTGACTGAATCTTTCAAACATGGTAAGAAGCGTCACATTTCCTGCTGACGTCAGAGGTATTCAGGCCAGTCAAAACATACAGATAAGCTAGCCAATCAGGGACAGGCGCTTTTCAAATCTATGAGTTTAAGGAAGAAAGTGAAATCTAGACCTACAAAAATGTCCAGTATGTTGAAAATAATGTGTTTTTTAAAACCATAAATCACACGAATTATATCAAATACACAAAATAATGCTCTTTAAAGCAACTATGCCAATAAACACTACATAATGTCTGAACTTATGAAACATAACAATAGACATCAGACAGTCTGATTACAAGCACTAAAACTCCACTACAAGTATTGAGAAAACAGATCTAATTTCTTTCATCCGTCCCCCACCCGTACCTGACACGAGCTGGCTTTTGAGGGAGCGAGTGACTTGTTAGTACTCTAAGCAACACAAGGAACAGATGTGTCCCTGGCACTGGATGGATGGTCACAGTCCATCTGGACAGCACAGTCCTGGACAGGCGTGATGAATATAGCTTCATCACTGAATGACCGTCATCAATCCAGCACGGTCCGTCCTCTCTGACAGCAGCAGGGCCCCAGGTGGGGCCGCCCAAAGAGAGACCATTCCAGAATGCAGGTCAATCAGCACCACACCGAGCCAATATTAGCTCTCGATATAAAGAACGCTGGACGCATTATGCCATGAGATCAACTGCAGGCTTTTCGAGCTTGGAGAAAAAAAGGAATGAGGGTAAATCAGAGGGTTTCAAATTGAACACCATACACCCAGTGTGAATTTATTTCACATGCAGGAGGCTAACACCATGTTTTTCTTATGAGTAAAATGTCTGGTTGTTTCAACCCATAGTTTTGGTTCAATATGGACTTTTTCTAGGTTTATTTAACTACACGTTGGGTTTGTCCAATTTTACCCGAACATAGGTTGAAGCAATGAATCACTTTACTATTTCTGCAGTATATTGGTTAAGTGAGCTTTTCTACACTCACCTAAAGGATTATTAGGAACACCATACTAATACTTTAGAAATGTTGGCCCGTATTGATAGGATAGCATCTTGCAGTTGATGGAGATTTGTGGGATGCACATCCAGGGCACGAAACTCCCGTTCCACCACATCCGAAAGATGCTCTATTGTGTTGAGATCTGGTGACTGTGGGGGCCATTTTAGTACAGTGAACTCATTGTCATGTTCAAGAAACCAATTTTAAATGATTCAAGCTTTGTGACATGGTGCATTATCCTGCTGGAAGTAGCCATCAGAGGATGGGAACATGGTGGTCATAAAAGGGATGGACATGGTCAGAAACAATGCTCAGGTAGGCTGTGGCATTTAAACGATGCCCAGTTGGCACTAAGGGGTCTAAAGTGTGCCAAGAAAACATCCCCCAAACCATTACACCACCACCACCAACCTGCACAGGGGTAACAAGGCATGATGGATCCATGTTCTCATTCTGTTTACACCAAATTCTGACACTAACATCTGAATGTCTCAACAGAAATCGAGATTCATCAGACCAGGCAACATTTTTCCAGTCTTCAACTGTCCAATTTTGGTGAGCTCGTGCAAATTGTAGCCTCTTTTTCTATTTGTAGTGGAGATGAGTGGTGCCCGGTGGGGTCTTCTGCTGTTGTAGCCCATTCGCCTCAAGGTTGTGCGTGTTGTGGCTTCACAAATGCTTTGCTGCATACCTTGGTTGTAACGAGTGGTTATTTCAGTCAAAGTTGCTCTTCTATCAGCTTGAATCAGTCGGCCTATTCTCCTCTGACCTCTAGCATCAACAAGGCATGTTCGGCCACAGGACTGCCGCATACTGGATGTTTTTCCCTTTTCACACCATTCTTTGTAAACCCTAGAAATGGTTGTGTGTGAAAATCCCAGTAACTGAGCAGATTATGAAATACTCAGACCGGCCCGTCTGGCACCAACAACCATCCCACGCTCAAAATAGCTTAAATCACCTTTCTTTCCCATTCTGACATTCAGTTTGGAGTTCAGGAGATTGTCTTGAACAGGACCACACCCCTAAAAGCATTGAAGCAACTGCCATGTGATTGGTTGATTAGATAATTGCATTAATGAGAAATTGAACAGGTGTTCCTAATAATCCTTTAGGTGAGTGTAAGTATATACTGTAGTTTTAAAGTAAAATGCAATAGAAATCCAAAGTCACAAACCATGCCGGCAAAGCTTCTTTAAATCTATCTAGGGAAGAAATAAAAGAAAGCCACAGTGTCATGGTGTGAAATTTAAACCGCACAGTAGAGCGTTCCTGCAGGGCCGTAGTGGAGCGACAAGGAATCGCGGGCCTGACCTTGTCAAGGCCCATTTTGAATATGTTAACACTCTGGTGTTTCCTTGAACTGTCACAACTTCAGATCCAACACTTTTAATGCTTCCCAGAGCTGCCCATAATAAATATCTCACTGGATGGCCGCTGGACGTTTCACCTTGTTTCCAAAGCTCTAAACGGCTCAGTGGAAGATCGAGACCATTTGCCCGCGCGCTAAAAACCGTCTGCTGGCCGCTTTATCATGGACGTGAAGTACAAGAAGAGAGAAATAGATAAAAAGACATAGAGAGAAGATCTGTGTGACAGTTTTCATAATGAGTTGTACAGTAGCATTGGCTATGGGAAGGGGGATTCGGGGCCTTGATGTCAGATGTGCGAGGACACATTGGCTAGAGAGGGCGGTTCAATAACACGCGTTTATGAATGACGCCAGTGCGAGCTGAGTGCTGGCAAATGACACGTTTGAAACCCTGAACCCTGAATGCATCGTGACACCTGGAAACATCTATTTTCCTGCATATTGAATAGTCCTCTGTTTAGCTAATGCAACATTATTTGTGGTTTTTCGTGGTTGTTTGGGCTTAATAAAAAAGAGCGGGCGAATTGAACCACAGATCAATATTAAAACAACCACGGAGCTTGAGGCACAATCCCAGTTGCATGACAAATGTTTACCGTAAGATTTTTGTTATGAGCTGCTTTACGTGCTCTCGCATACAAAAAACAGCTAAAATTCACAACAAAACATTTGTGATCTACAGAGATGCTACCCATTAATCACTATTTGTACCCGACAAGCAATAGCCGTCATTTGACCGTCTTTGTTAACCATAGACTCGATATAGTCAGGCTATGAGTAACCCACTTCTAGCCAAAATAAACTTGAATTATACATCGTTTTTTTTAAAGAGCACCTATTATGGGATACACGTTTTTAAACATCCTTTTGTGTGTAAGTGTGCATTAGTACATGCTAACGATATTCAAAAAGTACATACCTCAAAGAAAACGATGACGCGAGTTATCGTCTTTAACGTTCGAGGACTACAAAAAACACTCGGATTGTAGGCAACAGTTTACTTCCTGGGATTAGTGACGTAGATAAGACCAACATTATCATAGTTCAGCCCTCTCTGCTTTGCTTGGGTACGCCCTCAAAGACGAGGGTGGGGTGGGGAGCGCCGAGTCAGAAGAGAGCTAAAATGGCGGAGGTTGGGAGTCCCTGCTTTGACTCTGTTTGCAAACTCTTGTTTCATTGTTTAAGCGATTACATCTCTCGAGTAGACGCTGTCTCTTTAGATGCGAGGGCAAAATAGCACTTTATGGACTTCCACAGAGGACATCATGTTTAATACGGTTCCGGAAAAATCCAGTCAGAAGTTGTTCACGGAGTTTTCACAATAACTGCTTCTCATGAACCGAAGCTGGATTTGCGCGACGTCTCCTCTTGAAAGTTGGATTACTGTGCACTTCTGGATCACAGACTGTAAGTATTCATGTTTATTATTTGCCTTTTACTGTACGTTACGTAACCGGTAACCGGAGATTAACATAATGTGCGTGTAGAGCTAAGCTTGCAAGCTAATTGTTTTGTGTTGTAATACTGTATTTCATAAACAACGTACCATATTTACACACGTGTATGTTGAATTATGCAGGCTTTCGTTTTTTTTATCGATGTTGGTTTAGACATGTTTACAAACTTGCTAAGTTGCTAAGATAAATACAAATACAAATGCCAGCTAAACTGTTACCGGTAAAATTTGTTCTCATGATCAAACTCAAGAAACTCTTAGTACAGATGATTTGTTTAAAGTTATATATATTTTACTGTTGTATTTACTTGAAGCTTTCTTAGATTTTGAAACGAAGTAAACACATAATGTGTGTTGCTAATGTTGGGCCATGTAATATGTAATACATTTACGTTTTAATGAATAGTCTAACGATTTATAGTCGTTGTACTCTATTGTTATAATATGTCTTTTTGACTGAATACATGTTTGTTTTATTTGTCTATATCCTAGATTCGCAGCTGTACACATCCTTCTACACTGTATGCAAACATGCAACATCATAACACACAGTACAAGGAGTCAGACTGGCATATGAGGAGCAAAGGTGTGTAACACACATGATGTATTTAGCTAGTGAAACCACTACCAGTCTTAAATGTATAACTGATGATGATAAAGTTATTTTTCTCTGCATAATAATAGGAACCCAGGCAGTAGCATCGTTTCACAATGTTTCCATCACCATCATCAGTGGATGCCTTTGCCGTCCGTAGCCTGAGATTTCAGATTTGCAGCAAAAAAAATTGATTTTCTCATTTATTGGAATGCTGTGCAGGTATTTAAGTATTTTAGTAACTGTGTTAAATAAAGTAGTATTTACTTTTACAATAAATTAATTGCTTGTTTATATTTTACAGGTATTTGTACCTTGCAGCCATCCATTACAATGTCACCAAGCCGTAACAAAAGCAGGAGAGGGAAAGTACAAGGCTATGTTCCCAAAACACAAATGACATACCGTAAGCAGTAATGTTTTATTTCAAATACATTCATAATTAAAAACTTAATGTATGAAGCAGGGAAATAAATTATCAAAACAAAAGATTTATTGACTGCAATATTTCTACAGTTATGTGGAGGATGTGATCAGGCTTGTGTTTGATGAGGTATTTGAAGATAAGCTGAAGGAAACCCCGATTCCAATGGACCTGGCATCACAGTTTGAGAGACCTTCAAAGGAGGACGTGATTGCATGCCATCTTCAGTGCAGGGGTCGTCGAAAGCCAAAATTGTGACCGATCTGATCAGGAAGCTCCAAGCGTATCTGGAGAACAACACACGACAGGATGATAACCTTATAGTGTCGTCTTAGATAGCACCAGCTGACAAAGCTTTGATATGCCATTTATCTGAATAGATAGCTGTAAGAAATGAATTGAACAATTTTTGAAACAAGAGCACAATATGGTTATTAGTATGTTTATTTGTATATTGTTTAACATTTAAATATATATTTGTAATAAATAAATAAAACTTTTGACTGACTATTATATTTTCTTTAAAGTTGCATCTTTTGTTCTTTTGGGTACTTTGTTACTATAATGATACTTTAGTGTTATTGGTTTAAAAATGTAATAAAACTTACTCTAGTCCTGCACCTCAAAGGCTTATAGTCGGTACAATAAATGTTCTGTGTGTAGGGATTTAGACAATTTGTGCAAAACCTGGATGATGAATCACGCAGGTAAGAGGCCCTGGAACATGTTGCATTCTCCTTAAAACCTAATAAGTAAAAACATAGCACTTATAAGTAAGCAGTTTTTCATAATAAACTTTACCATAGTGAAATAATGTAGAACATTCATTTCAATTAATACTTTGTGCTACATTTGGTGTTTCCATATAGTTTGCACAGTAATATAGTATGTAACAGTCTTTTATAATAAAGTTTACAATAGTAAAATAATGTTAATAAGTGAAATAGTTTTATAATCATTTCAACAAATACTTTCTATGTGCTACATTTGGTGTTTCCATATAGTTTGCACAGTAATATAGTATGTAAGCGGTCTTTTATAATAAAGTTTACTATAGTAAAATAATGTTAATAAGTGAAATAGTTTTATAATCATTTCAAATAAAACCTTCTATGTGCTACATTTGGTGTTTCCATATAGTTTGCAAAGTAATGTAGTACGTTATAATTACCTTTTGGATGTCTTTGCAACACATTTTCGTCTTCGTTTAGCATTCTGGCAGAGCTAAGGACACCTAAAAAAGTTAAATCCAATCGCGTTCATTGACGGAGATCGTTTACATCGTAACGGCCGTCTGAACTCTCTGGATCGAGCTTGAAGTGGTAAGGCAGTACAGACACCATCGTTTATAGAGAAATATAGCGCTTGTTTACGTTGCCTGTGACTCTCAGTCAGAACCGGAAAATCCACGCGTAGTCAGGGGCGTAGCCTTTCAAACACACGCCGAACCCAGTTGACCAATAACAGTTGAGTAGTCATCTGACCAATCCGAATACACTAGACATTTTGGGAGGCGGAGACAGGAACTAAACCGAGCGTTTTCCAGACATGCAGAAATCGGTGAGGTATGTAAGCAATTTATAAGACTCACAGTGCATTAGTTCAAGTTTTAATAACATGTATGTACTATGGGATATTACAATAACGTGCTAACGTGCTAATTTATTAGCATAATTGGTGCTCTTTAAAGGGGGAAATATGAAAATCAGACTTTTTCATGTTTAAGTGCTATAATTGGGTCTCCAGTGCTTCTATCCACCTAGAAAATGTAAAAAGTAAACCCAGTAACTTATTTTTGGTAAACCATTCTTTGCAAGCATGTGAAAAAATAGCTCATTGAAATCATTGAAATGGCTCCCCTTGTGATGTCAGAAGGGGATCTTATTATAATAATACCGCCCCTTAATCTGCACTATCCAACCACAGCACTGTGGTTAGTGCAGAAATCAGCTCATTTGCATTTAAAAGACACACCCAAAAACATTTTTGCTCACACCTACCATGTGTCAATTTTAACATGCTGTAATAAATTATCTCTGGGGTATTTTGAGCTAGAACCTCACATATGCACTCTGCACTGCAAAAAAATGATTTTCAAGAAAAGATTCTTTGTATTTTTATCCTGTTTTTAGTAAAAATATCTAAAAATTCTTAAATTAAGATGCTTTTCCTTAATGAGCAAAACGACCCAAGAAAATAAGTCTAGTTTTTAGACCAAAAATATCAAATTTAAGTGATTTTGTGCATAAAACGGGCAAAAAATCTGCCAATTACCCCATTGGCAGATTTTTTTGCTAGTTTTATGCACAAAATTTAATTTGATATTTTTGGTCTTAAAACTAGACCTATTTTCTTGGGTTGTTTTGCTTATTAAGGAAAAGCATCTTAATTTAAGAATTTTTAGATATTTTTACTGAAAACAAGAAAAAAAAGAAAATATTTTCTTAAAAATCATTTTTGCAGTGTGGAGACACCAAAGATTTATTTTACATCTTAAAATTTTTTTTCCTGCACTGCAAAAAATGACTTTCTTACTTAGTATTATTGTCAAAAAATCTGCCAATGCAATAAGACATTTTTTGCTGAATTTTTCTTCTATTAAGTAAATTCAAGATTTTTTTTTGTTATTTCATTGGCAGATTTTTTTTGCTTGTTTTAAGCACAAATTTGCGTAGATTTGATATGTTTTGTCTAAAAACTACACTTATGTTCTTAGGTCATTTGCAAATAAAGAAAAAGCATCTTGATTTAAGAATTTTTAGATATTTCTACTGAAAACAAGACAAAAATACTAAGTAAGAAAGTGTGTGAAATATCCCCTTTAAAAAAACTTTCAAGATGTCATGTTAGCAAAGTCAACAGTGATTACAAGCTAATAGGTTTCAGTTATTTATTTATTTTATTTCATTTATTTTTGGGCTACAGTTAGACGTCTATTAAATGTTTACTGACAGCTCAAATTTTGCCTTGTTTTAGCCGTCTAAGACGTCTGAGCTGTGTTTGGACGGCTATTAAGCGCAAAATTGCTTGCTGAGAAGCTTGTTTGCTGGTCTTTGGTTGTTTTAAGATGCTCTCCAAACCCCTCTAAATCCACCAAAACCCAGGGAACACATACATACTGATAAAATGCATACTTTATAAGTCACTTTTGATAAAAGCATCTGCCAAATGCATAAACATAAATGTATGTTCAATTTATTGCTGCCACCCTACTTGGGATCTGAATAGTTTTTGTGATAATTGCGGTTTAGATTGCACTGAAATGTTATATTTATAGATTTTCTCCCCTTACATACAATACCTTTACAATTAACCAACTACAGTAGTTAACTATACTGCACAGTAAGGTTAGCTTTTATCAACTTTAAATGATGAGTAACCTGGCCTACTTAAAGCAACACTTCACCTGAGCTAAGCGTCACAACATTAGCATCATATTGGACCCTCACTGACCACATTCTGCAACTTTTATCGAAAAATGGGTGATAAATGAGCAATTAATCCTCTTCCTTTTCCTGCTGTTTGTGAGTTTATGGCTGAGATGAGCCCTATAAATAGCCTTAGCATATGTACTTAGCTGTCAGAGAGAGCACACCGGAACAAGGGTCCGCATGACCCCGGCGAGCACAGGATTTGAAACTCTTATACATATTTATTGGTGAGCCTCACCTCTAGACTTGCTGACAGCAAACTTGGGCTTGTAATGGCAATCCCAGCCAAAGGAAATGTTAAGCTGCTCTTGTGGCACGCTGCAAAGGCAAACATCGCAGATCAGGTCCATTTAATCACGCTTTTGTCTTAAAATAGCTAATTATTTTCATTGCATTTGAAAGCGGTTTGTTTTCATGGCCAGTTTCTACATGAAGCTAGTGGTTATTTCTAAGTGGCACCATGCAGTAATAAAACTCATCCTTTATCTTTTGCTCTTCTTATGCAGATGATAATTAGCAGGGAATTAAACACGTTACACAAAAGCAGAATATCTTTTGCTACAAAAACATTTGATTTGGACTGAGAATGGGGCCTGGCCGGCTTCCAGAAGCTTCTACAATGCCTGTTTGCAAAAGAAACACGATTATTTCCAGACAAACTGATGTTTGTGATAATGCAGTGCTGCGGGAACGCTCTCGTGTCAGGTGTCAATCATGTGTTTGATTGTATTGAGTTGTTTCTATTAAATCAAGGCTTGGCAACCTCATGCATGCACACAGAGAGATAATCACAGATGCATGAATGATGATTCTGAATGTATTTATTTAATTATTATATGGGATGTCCTATGTTCAACAAAGTGATGCATAGATTAAAAGATAAACTAAGGAAATGTTTCAGTAATCTTGTCTCTACAAAAGATACAAACAAAAGATTTGCACCGCTTCACATTTTTGTTAAAAATCAAACAAATGTCTCACTTATTTAAAGAGTTTTAGGAGAAACATCATTTTCAACTATTACTGTAAGTTGAAAATGTGCAGTCTCTAACATTTACTAAATTCATTTGTTACCTCTGTTGAAAATGTTTACATTTTCTTAAAATGTTTAATGTTTGAATTTTTACACCGATTCAACAACGAGAGTGAAAATTTGAGAATGTAAGTGTGAGAGAGAGAGAGAGAGAAAGGGCGAGTGAGAATGCATCTGACAGTAACATCAGCAGTAGATATTGTCTAAACTCCGATGTGCAGCTCTACATGCCAGCCTTATGTGATTGATTGATATGAGCTCACTTAACACACTTAACACAGATGTGTGTGTTTGTGTGTGTGTGCACGTCTCCACTGAAAGTGAACAAAATGCTGAATTGTAATGTCTTCTGTGGGACCTTTAATGATTCTCAATCTTTAAATTTCAACTGGCTTTGTTTCAGATCTCAGAGTTCAGACTCAACATCAAGTGGTGATTTAAAACGGCACCTGCTTATTATCTTAAAGCGGCCATTTTTCCTGATCCCATTTTTTAAACTTTAGTTTGTGTGTGATGTTGCTGTTAGTGCATTAATAACAACTGCAAAATGATAAAGCTCAAAGTGCAATGCCAAGCAATATATTTTCTTTAACAGCATTCACATTTCAAAAACTACAGAGAACGTCCGGTTTGGACTACAGCCCTCTACTTCCCAGTTGAATGACGTCAATATTACAGTTTTTTACTAACCTCCACCCACAGGTATACGTCAGTCGCCAGCTAAGCTAAGCTGCTGTCCAATCACAACACACTAAACAAGCTTCACAATCAGAACTCGATACGTATTTCTGAAGGAGGGACTTCAATGAAGACATCAGCCCATTTTTAGGACAGTGAAAACAGTGCTATAGAGATGAGTAATGTTTCACGCGGCAGCTGCGAGTGTCTGGTTTATTTTCAATAGGAGACGTGCGGAAAGCGGAAAAACGGTGGCGGTTACACAGGTGAAGCGGAGTCGGTCTGTATTTGCATTGATGCTGCACAAAACGATTCCACTACACGAGAAGCGCTGTAGCCAGTAGCCACACAGCGATTTTGCCGCTTGCCACGTGCCGTGTAAAACGCCCATTAAATGTGTGAAAAATACTGTGTTTTTTACATACGAAACATGAACACATTAAAGTGTGCACCATGTGTTTGATTTAAAATGTTGCTATCCTTACTATGCATAATAATATGCTTGGTTGCATTTTATTATTTGCATTTGCCTGCAGTTCAGAATTTTGCCCCACCCTGATATACAGACACACAGGCAGACAGACAGACAGACAGGTCCTGTGTCAGAGCTAAAGAATCGAGTCTCTGTAGTGAATGATGTTGATTCTGTGAAGTCTGTTGAAAACTGACAGTAATCTGCTTTAACTCAGACAGATTGACACAGAAAAAAAAAGAGTACAAAGAGAAGAAAGGAGAGATAGAAAACACGTGAGCTAGACAGATGCTTAGTTAAACCCACCACAGAGACAAAAAACACACAAGAGATTTTAAAATCTCAATTTAATCTCAATTTCTGTATAGAGCCGAAATTAACTTCAATGTTTCTGATCAGATGCTTACAAAATCTGTGATGTCTTTTTTTTAAATATAGCTGTGTATTCTTACTGCTTATTTAAACCTTCCTTAGGAATTTAGTAAGGAAACATACAATTCCCTTAATGCAACTAAAGTGAAACATAACTAGCATCTCATAAGCGACTGTATATAAAAATAATGTTTTTGCAAGCACTTCCTAAAAACACTCATTGGTCAAAATCCTCTATTTTTAAGGCATGCTTAGTTTATTGGTGAATGAAACTGAGGTTTGTGATCAACATAATTTCTTGTTTTAAATGATTTGAGTGTAAAAATTATTTTCTGTGGTGATCAAACTCCTGCCATAAATATTGTTAATAAAGCTCAACGTATTTTCCCACATATACGCACCTACAGTAAATGTTTCTAACTTATGGTCATCATTGTAATCCAACAGTCGTACTGCAGTATTCAGGCTGTGATGGGTGAAATGTTTGTGTGGCTTTTATCTTTATTCTCACAGTGTCATGCGTCTGTGTGAGTTTTGCCAGGTTTCCTTTTATATCCATTCACACACATACAGAGTCAGTCTAAACATCATTACCTGCAGGAATGTGACCTGGTCAGCGTATGAAAACATCTTACATCAACAGTGAGGATTTGTGTTAAAAGCACACTGATTCTGTCCTTTAGATGAGTTTTACTAATGCATCTATAGTGAAGAGTATTTCTTTATTCAACCTGTTTGAATTCAAGGCCACAGAGTTTAATCTGAAGTTAAACTACTAATGAAATATTTCACATTTTTTATATTCCAGTGCTAGTTTACCTTGTTCTGGTTTTAAAAATCTGTTTATGAAAAACTGTTTATTAAAGCAAATATCTTATTAGTCTTTTCACACGGCCATTTCAGTAAATTACTGTAAATATACCAGAATGACTTTACAAGTAAATACAAAAATGTGCACGCAAGGACGTTATGTATTTTTACAAGTAAGATATAATTTGACACAACAGTACCAAAATACCGGTAAAGAGTTAAGAAAATGCAGATATTTTCACTTGGTAAATAGAAAATATCTCTATATTTTACTTTGTGTAAACAGCAGCTGCCTTATTAAAATGGTTTTGTTCACACGCAAGCTCTTTTTAACCAGTAATTTACCAGTAAAGACTGAATGTGTGAAAGCGGTTATTGTACGTGTTGATGAAACTGTCATGTGAAGAAGACTTATTTTTGTTGTTAAAAACAGTTCTGCTTTTTGGCTATTAAACATAATTTAATAAATCCCCAGAGCATTCTGTAATAATGAACCAGATGTGATAGTGTGCAGGGTCAACCTTTGAGAAACACCGGCCTACTGTATTGTGATTTTTATAAAGAAATGTTAAATTAATGTCTTTTATCATATTCCTTTAGCAGCAAACTCATTTTAAGCCATATTGATTGTAATGGTGTTCAAATAAAAAATGGTTGCCTAATAAGAAGAAAATCAAGCAATAACAAACTAAGTTTGAACCTTTTCTTTTTGTTTGCCTTTTCTGAGGTTGTTGTAAAATTACAGGTTATTACAGATTATTATAGATTTCCCCACCAGCGTTTTTTTTTTTTTTTTAAGTATAATTTTCATAAAAGTTTCTGAAAATGATCTTCTTTAAATACATTAATACAATATATCAAATGAAAGAACAGACCCTCTACTTTCAAACAAAAAACAAATATTTCAAACACCACTCAAATATGGAAAGGTTTCTTTAAAAATAAAATTTTGGGGGCAAAACGCTAGGATAATTTAATTGTTGTGAACAACTTTTGAAAGAGATCAGATTCAGAGCGATGATCAAAACATACACAGGGCTCTATCATACACCCGGCGCAATGCAGCGGAATGCGCGACGCAAGTGTCTTTTGCTATTTTCGACCCGGCACAATAATAATTTTCATGTTTAGCGCCACATTGTTTAGCAAATGCATTTGCACCCAATTTTGCGCCCATGGACGTTATGGTCTGAAAACGAGGTGTGTTCAGGCGCACTGTTGGCGCGTTGCTATTTTGAGGCAACAAAAATTGACTACCCTATTGACCGACTAAAACCTGGTCTAAAGTCAATAAAGTCAATGACGCAATATTGCTTTTGTTATTTAATGAGTGCGTTAGTAATATGTGCCTAGAAACGAGATGAAAATGCAGGTTTGCTTATCACATACATGAATGTGCAGCAGCAGCACCAAAACGCTTTTAAATATGAAAGATTAAAGGATTGAATGTAAAAGATTATTATTGAGTCTCTTGGACATAAATAAGGACCGATTACGAGACGTTAGACGGCGTAAAGAGCTGCTTCACCTGTAGCCTGGTATGTAAATAAATGCTTAGCTTTAAACAAATACATCTGTTTTTAAATGTTTTTTTTAAATGGTACCCTACTGATTTATTGTATATGATGACACTGTACCTGTGGATATGGTGAGATGAGAACCATTTTAAGTAATGCTTTAAAAAATCCCTTGGCGCTGTCCGAGTGCTGAAACGCTTCGGCTCTCCGCGCGCTTGTAAATTCTTTATCTCTTGTTTGTATTTTTAGAGTACAAACCTTTTCCAGGACATTTGCAAATTATTTTATGAGATTACAATGATTACAGCAATTAAAAGCCTGCTATTTTTACTTTCATGACTAAAAGAAAAAGGCTTTTAAAGGTTTTAATCTAAAAATAACAACTTCAATAATAATGAAAACAACACAATTTTCTTAAACTGGTGGTCTTTTTCCTCCGCTTAGTTTTTCAGTTTACAAATTCCGCTTTCTAAATAGGGATTTAAGGGATAGTTCGGCCAAAAATGATATTAAACCCATGATTTACTCACCCCCAAGCTGTCCGAGTTGCATATGTCCATCGTTTTTCAGACAAACGCATTTTGGGATATTTTATAAACTGTTTTAGATCTTTCAGTTGATTAAATGTAATGTTACGGGGTCTGCATTCAGGAGAGAGTATTAGCGTAGTGTACGCACTTTTCTTAGTGACGTATGACAAATTCGGAGGGCGGGGGCACAGAGCAGCAGCAGAGTAGCCTCCGTAGGCTGCGTAAGCTCTCATCCTAAATGCGGACGCGACTAAGATGGCAGAGCTACCGGAAGGTATTTATTTTCGTTAATAAAGTTTTAAATATGGATATTTCTACAACAACACCGCGCGGATTACCCTCAGAAGACATTTGTTTATCATCCTGGAGCCGTTTGGATTTAATTGGTGAAGGATGGACGCACTTTTTTTGCACTTGAAGGTCTTGGACTATGGGTGGACCCCGTAACATTACATTTAATCAACTAAAAGATCTAAAACATTTAATAAAATATCCCAAAATGTTTTGTCTGAAAAACGATGGACATATGCAACTCGGACAGCTAGAGGGTGAGTAAATCATGGGTTTAATATCATTTGTGGCCGAACTAACCCTTTAATCACGGCACCAGGCGCAACTGGCTTTTAAAGGGGATGAGAGCTGAGGCTCTCATTGGTTTATTGCACATTACACCCAAAACACACCCATTACTCATTAGGAGAATAAGAACAACCCTTTTAGGCTTTGCGCTTTGGCACATTAACAATTTTTCCCGTCGTTAACTTAACAAACGTGGAATCGGACACGCCCATTTAGACTGTGCACTTTAGATAAAGCGCTTAGATCCCACACCGTAAAATAGGGCCCACAGAGTCTTTACTGTTTGGCCTGAGTGGATGCTTCCGTGTTTTATAAGTTGGGTAAGAGCACCACCTGGTGGATAATAGTGGAAATACTGATTGCCATAAAAACTTGTCATGGGGTTTTCTCTTAATTGACGAGATAACTTGTCAGGGGCGGGGAAAGAGTTAACAGCTAAGTTACACCTTAGTTTACTTTTATCTATAACAACAAACTATATATCGTTGGAAAGGTCTAAGATTGTCTTTTCATATTTTAAAACCATTTAATGCAGTGACAGTAATTTTTTAATTTGTGACAAGAGAATGCAGCAAACTGTTGACATCTAGTGGCCGTTGTTAGCATAAAATATATACTTTATTGCTTTATATTATATATTAATTGGGTGGGGCAAAATGTTTTACCCAATAAGAGGTAAATCTGACCCTGATGTCACCTCATAAATATGAACTCAGTATTAATGCTGTGTCAGAACATAAAAAGTGTGAAATACACAGCAAAACAACAAAAGCTGATAGGGAGAGAGAGAGAGAAAGAGAGAGAGAAGGGGAGAGAGAAACAGGTAGGTGGAGGTAAGTAGAAAGGGAAAGAGAAGGATGAGAGAGAGAGGCTAGAGATAGATGGAGAGAGAGAGATGGTGTGAGGGAGAGATGGAGAGGTGACAGAGAAGCGGAGTGGTTGCGGAGGAGGGGGGCAGCTGCCGGCTGGGATTAGATACCTGAATCCAATCTCGAGGAGCAGAGGGTTCCAGCAGCGCTAAAGTGTTTTCAGGAAAATTTCTCATGTTCCCCCGCCAGCTGATTACTTCCAGATTTTAGTTCTGCTTCAGTGAAGATGAGCAGCACAGACACTTTTTGTCAGCCGTGGTTAAGATACAGTTCGACACCGGTGAGATGTGCTGTATAATCACAGCTAAAGCAGGAAAAGTGTGGGAGAGCCACCAGCCAATCATCGTATGAAAAAAGACGTGACATTAAATCATACAACGGCAGACTATACATTTAGACATGCGGGACTGTGGGCTTTGATGTGAAATTGAGTTAGAGGTGATGTGTGTCACTTTTGCAATGATAAAAATTATTCCTCCTTCGCCAGTTTGGTGTGCAACTTTAAGTAAGTTTCCCATGAAGTGTAACACTGCTATTAAAACATTTCTCTGTTTGTTTGTGCAATAGTGTGAGTTTTGGGAGGAAACTCCACTTTGTCAGTCAATGGCAGGTGGATGATACCTCAAATCGTGCAACTCGGAGGTTAGGTGTGGTCCTTCATCCTGGTTGCAGGGGCGTTGCTAGGATGTTGAGTTTGATGGATGTAGGAGTCGAATACAAAAATCTAGAGTTTCAGAGGAAATACACAATAAAAGCAAACTTCAATCTTTCATACTTGTCATTTGATATCATGATTGTAACAGCAATTAAAGATTCATCATACAAATGTCCCCGTATCAAAACAGCATCTTGTTCTGCATTGCTTTGAGTGTCATAAGGGAGTTAAATCAAAGACAACGGGTGACTTCTATTTCTGATGTGACAGGACTAACAAACGCTCCTTCTTTTAACTCTCGCTCTCCTTTCTAAACAAATGTCAGTTCTGCTCTTTTTACTTCGTCTCATTAACCTCTGCTTGTTCATCCGAATGCACAGACTTCTCACAGCACCCTCCTCATCTCCTGGCAGACTCCACGGCCCTCCTGGGACCCTGTGAAGAACCGAGAGGTTGGTTATTCATACACCCTTAAGCTCTGTGAATTTATCAGCCAAGAGATTTTTACTGGTACCCAGACTCATCCACTTCCTCTCTTTGTTTTCATTTAGACATTTTTTTAGTTATTTAATTACATTGTGTCTTCTAAATATGTTTTAAAAATATTACAAGCCTTACAGTACGGTAGATTATTCAGGTCATTTTCATATATTAATAAGAATATCAAATGATACGGAATACAAGAGAAAGCAAACCTTTATTTTCAGTGGGAACTGAATATAAATCAGGTGGATCACTTTTACTCAATGTTGACTTTCATGTCCTTGGGTTTTAAAACTCACCATTTATTAAGAAACATTCCTACTGTTTCTCCTTTATCCTTACAATAATTAAAATGTTTAACAGTATATTTGTTTAGGAATACACACATTTCAAAAGTCATTTGTATGATGATTCCTTAAATGTGACATTTTAACAACACAAACCTCAGTACGGACGTCAAGTGACCCATTTTGTTTATGCTACCATACTGCCAGGCAAGGACAGCCGGGAGTGAATATGAAATGAATGGTGGCAGCAGCCGTAGTTTCATGTCAAGAGAGTTCACCGCGCACTTTAATTCAAAAGATATGTACATCCAAAACTAAATAGATGAAACATAACAGATTCCTATAAGGCCTTTTAACGTGTATCAGCCCAGCTATTTTCCACATTTTAAACTCTTTTATGTAATTTCAGGATTACTGTTAGACATAAAACCCTTATACAGGTACAACATGTTGAAATAGTAAGGTTTGTGTCTGGTTTAAAATTATTGTTTAACCACTAGTGACATAGATATATATGTATAATAAAGGTTAGATGTCTTACTGCAGAGTCTCTAACATCATCACCGGCGGCCATCTTGTCTGAGTCAGATCGCTCACTCGTAGGATTGTGTTTTAATGGTGCGTGTACTTTGAAATAACCATAACTCGCTCAATTTACTGATTTTCAAATGGTTTGGTTTCTTACAAACATTATTAATATGGCTATAATTCTGAAGGCTTGAACACATTATTCATAAGCAAGCAGTGTCATAGGTACATCTCTGAAATTTATAACAAACCAAACAGTTTGAAAATTGGTAGAAAATTTAGCAAGTTATGGATATTTAAAAGTACATGGACCATTAAAACACAATGCTACGAGTGAGCGAACTGACTGAGTCAAGATGGCCGCCAGGTGCGGACGTCGACCTCCATTGGCCAGCAGCACAGGCGAGACATCTAGGCATTATTATACATATCTATGACTATCGATACCAATGCTATAGCGCTCGAGCGCTCTACGATTGCCTGCCAAAAGGGCGGAGTTTAGTCTGCGTGATGTAAATTGCAGGGGCTCTATGTACTGTAATAGCAAAGGATGAGATGAATTCTGTCATGTCTTACTTAAACCTCAATCTTACACCTTCATGTAATTTCTCTGATAAATATTTTACATTTTATGACCACTGTTTTTGGTTTTCAAGTTATGATCAATATTGCTTAAAATCTTACTTGAAACACTACAATTACAACACAAGCATCTTAATTTCTTTAAAGAGTAACTAAACCCTAAACAAACTTTTTTTTAGTTAATGATGCTTAATTAGTGCTGTTCATTGATTTTAGTAAGTTTTTTGACATTTGGATATAAAGTGTTTCAATACTACAATATATGGTGTAAAAACATCTGAGTGCTGCCCTCTTCAGGTTAAACGGTGGGTACTGCAGTTGAATTTTCCTATTGGATGTTGGGTCCAAAAAATAACTCGTGACGTAAGCAGGTTCAAGCTCACCACGCCCTTGTTACGAGCTAGTTCGTCCCCTCTATCTCCGTTGGGGTCTGCCCACTTTTCTTGCATTTTTCAAATATTGCAGTGGGTGGAGTCAAGCTCTGACCAGGGGTTTAGTTACATTTTAAAGTTACTGCAGACTGATGCAATCATGAAATCATGTGGATCATCTGACCGAGACCCAAGTCCAGAAATGACTGATCAACAAAACAGAAAAAAGCATTTGTCCCTTCGTTAAGCCACGCCCGAAAACCGCCACCGGCCAATCGTGGTTTAGTAACCATGACTAGACGCTGAAATCTGTCAAGCTTTCGAGCGACTGAAACATGCCGAAGCATTGTGTGTATGGATTGTGTAGATCTGATACCCGGTAGTTTGGGAAGTTTGGGAATTTTTTACTTTTCTGAAACTTAAAACCTAAGGGGAAAATGCCGGACGTAATTCAAACAGTGTGGAACGCCTCATTCACAACTAAATAGGATAACAAAAACACATACGTTTGCTCCAATGTAAGAGCACACTTATATTAGCTAGCAAACATTAGCTAACTCAACACATCATTGCTTGGGAATAAAAACGTTCTTTGTTTATAATGCATATATTTAAACGTAAAATAAGATGATTAAAGGCAAGACGGCGACTGACTGACATACTTTAATAAATATTTTAGCTTTTGTTAATAGACAAAATCTACCCCTAAGTAAGTTCCCCAATCCGATTGTGGTTAGTTCTATAAGCGAGAGAATGTTATTGCAAAGTGATCAGGTTGTTTTGTGTTTATTCCACCAGATTGATGGATAAGTTGTGTGATTTATAATTATTAGATTATTTTCATAAATTTTACTTAGCCTGCTGTGCATGAACAAAGCTGTACCTCATTTTGTGTGTTCCCCATTTGAATGGTCAGCATATGAGGCGACTGCTGCTTGCATTGGGACCTATAGGCTTTAGCTTCATTTTGATTAAATTATTTTCCAATCGGTTGCATATTATGTCGTGGATATATCCCTTGAATGCATACTGCAGTTCCTTTTGTCTTACTCTCTCAGATATTTCACCTGTTCACCAAAAAAAAAAAAAAAAAAAAACTATAATAGCCTTGTCCGGTGTGAAAGTTTGACAGGCGTAGCATCAGTAACTATGGAGGGCGGGGCTTAGCGAAGGATCAATTATTGCAGAGTATGCTTGCTTATTTCCTACAAAGTACAGTGTAGCCCTGAAAACGTGCAATATAGACCGTTTCAGCAGTAACAATATAAACAAGCGGCTGTCACGGTCCGCACGTAACTTCCGGTAAACTCCGCTAAGAATAAATAACAACAAAGTTCTTTAAACATAGTTTATTTATATAACAAGCAAAAAAACAACACATAGATTACCTAGGAAACCAAAACATTTGTTATTTTTGATGAGGCATTCGTTCAAGAGATCAGTTTAGTAACTAGTCAGACCATTGAAAAAACGAAACCGGAAGTAAGGTTCGGATCCTGACGTGTATCACGTGCGTCCAATGAAACCGTCTATACTGCAATGTGTTACATTAAAGGGAAAATTCACCCATAAATGAAACTTCGATCATCATTTAATGATGAATATTTGCTCTGGATGAAATGGTGAATATCAAAAGGCTAAAAAAAAAGTTATATCACCCAGGCCTGCTGTAAGCACAGGAAGACTGTTCTAGCATGTTCTGGTGTGTTGTTCAGTCCATCTCTGCTGTAGAGATGTGCAATCTCAATAATTCAGCAGTGGAATTGATACACTGTGTAAACATGGCAGAAGACAAGCTGAACATCACATCATCATCACATCCTTCATCCCAACATAACCTGACTCTACATTCCCTCCTCCACTTCTGTATCCAACTATCACTACAAAAATTACCAATTGGATGCAAGTTTTTCTTGGCACAAATTCCATTTCTTTGTACAAAACATATTAACTTATTCCCCGCCAGCCTTAAAAAAAGAAAAATGTGTTAGAAAATTTGGAATTTTGTTAGAGATCAGATACAGAATGAAGATCAAACATACACAGAGTTTAAAATGAATTAAATTTATTTATATTAGGTTTCTTTTATAAATTGGGTGATAACGGAATTACAGATTACCGTAAAAACTTGTCAGGAAAACGTCATTTTCTTTAATTGATGAGACAACTCGTCAATGGCGGGAAAATAGATAAACAGTTGCAAAATTAGTGCAGCAACTAACGATTATTTTCATAATTGTTTAATTGACGATTTTTTTTTTTTTAAATCGTCTAATTGGATAAACCCATAAATATTTGCTCCATTCGATTTTTTTTTCCATTCGAAGGCACTAAATTAGGGTATTCAGGTATAGAAGTGTACTTTTAAAAGTGAAATATTCACTTACTACTATAAAGTTTTACTAATATAATCTTTTTGATTTTGATATTCTAAGCCTTAAAAAAGTTTCAATAGTAAAACATATTTATATGTCAAAACATAAACAAATAAAACGAGTCTTCAGGCATGTGCCGGTGGGGAAATTTAGCCACAGATTAAAAAACTAATTTTAATCTTCAACTTTAGATCTTGATGAGAATTAACATTATTTGTTAATAACTAAATAAATAAGCTATTATGATATAAAAGTGATATGCATGCATTGTTACAGTAATAAAATCCTTGATTTCCCACTTACTTTAAACAGATTCTTAGTTTGGGGTTCAATACTATTTTTATAAAAACCCTACAACAATCATCCTGTATGAAGAAACAGTGCCTGGCTTTAATAAAAAGAGCTCAGTTTGCGTGTGTCTGCGCTGTCCAAAGGTGGTGCGGGGGGCATGTGACATCATAGACCAACTAAATAGTTGACAACAAATTTCATTATCAATTTTTATTGATTAGTTGTTTCAGCTCTATGCAAAATCATTAAAGATGCAACTAGAAACATTGAAAATAATGTAAAAATTTAAAAATGAAGAAACTGAAGCACACATAAGGGGGACCTATGATGCATGTGCTGCAACATTCAGGTTGTATTATTCAGGTCCAAGTACTTACATGGGACACAAGATTACCTGTGATCCACGTTTAGAGCTCTTCATATTGTAAAGAAAAGCTTGTAAAAATCCAAAATCATGGTCTGCTATAATGATGAACTTATAAAGCAGTTACTATAGTAACAATACAGCAATAGAGGGGTGCAGTCATTACAATTAACCTTCATCCTATTGTCTCTTTTAATATATTTGACTGTGTAACCCATATAGGATTATCAAGGTAGCTTAAAAAAGAAATATTGCTTGGGGACACTTTTAATTTCTAATGATTTTACAGGACAAATTTAAAATGATTTGAACAGGTGCAATTACTTGAGCATAGGCACACTTTTGAAAAGGCACACACACAAAGTATTTGAATAATATCGAGCTAAAGAGGCAATTCAGGCCGACTGCTGCTTTAAAAATTACTCTCATTTCAAACAGTCTGTTTGCATTCATGCAAAATACACCAGAAGTTTTTTTTTATTATTGTGGACATTAAATGTGCCATCATAGAGGATGTTTTCCTCGCTGTTTATTTAATTTCTTGTGTGAGGGAAGCGATTAACGGCTCTCTGAATGACATTTACTGTACACGCTGCGATCTGTTTCTCACACTGTGTTTGTGTTAACTCTTCAATAGAAGCAGTTTATTTGAAGGGCATATGCTGCAAATTAACACTTACATTTCAAAGGCTACATAGATTTTTCAAGCATTTTTCTTAAACAAAACATACATGTATGTGACACTTGAGGCACTTTTGAATGTAGCAGTTAGATTTGCCAAGGACTTGTGATTTATTTTGATTTATGGAACTAAAGATGAACGGTTGTGTATGAATTAAATTTTTTATACACTATCTGAGAAAAATGGTCTCAATACGTAGTATTAATACGTAACTTTCAAATATACAAAACATACTTTTTGTACATTTAAATAGATGCTGAAGCGTACAATGTAGACGTATTTGCAACATTTAATCGTAGCATTATTACAGCTTACAAAACGTAAAACATTTACCAATCTTTCATACCATAAAGATTGCTGTATATTTCCCTCTTTACCATTTTATCGATTATGTTATCACCCTAACCCTACCCCAATCCTTACCCTAAACTCAAACCCTTTTTTGACTGTTGCGCTGTTAAAATTTTGGTGAGGTGCACGTCAGGCTACGCAGAGGCTACTGATAAACTACGGCTTAGACCTACGCACCATTATAAATTGGACTTAAGTTGACGTCGCAATGTTAATTGAAGCAGAACAAAAACTTTAATGTGGAGAGGCGGTATAGGCGGTAGTGGGTATAAAAGTAAACAATTGATACGTTTGTGACACAGAATATAAAAAGAAAACTGGAGATTCGGCACCCACAGTCAGACAGTAGACTTTATTATCAAGATCGCTGCAAAAGGACTGAATTCGAATCTGTTCATTGTAATCGCATGAATTTTTAAGATGTGGATTACAACGAATGAATAAAATTAAAATCTTTTGTGAATTTATGTTGTGTTTTGCTGTAATTATTGTTGCATAGGAAAAAACTTCTTATGCGTGTCATAGCAAACAAACTAAATATTACAAAATGGTTAAATGATTACAGAAATGTTTTTCATTTTAAGTTTTTAAAGTATAGTCTTGTTTAATATTGTGTTACTTTCTAAAAGGTAAGGTAAATGAGTAAACTGTCTTTAATATGATTGAAAATATGAGTAAGAAGCACCAATGCCTGCAATTTGAATATTTATGAATAGGAATACGTACAAATCTGTACGTCTTTAAAGAGGTTAATACGTAAATAATTGACAGATTAGTACACAACAAAATTATAGTGTGTTTCAGTGTCTATGAAAATGTAAGTAAATTTACGTGTGGTACAACCACACTTTACATAAAAAATACAAATGTATTCTTATGAGATCACATTGAAAGAGTTTATATTAGTACCTTTAAGGGTACATATTGGTTCCAAATGTATACATGTTTGTACCTAAATGGTACATATTAAGGGTCCAGTGTGTAAATTTTAGCAGAATCTAGTGGTGAGGTTGCGAATTGCAGCCAACGGCTCAGTCCACTGCTCACCCCACGCTTTTGACGCATAGAGAAGCTACAGTAGCCGCCACCAGAAAAACATATAATCGTCGGAGACAACTTAGTAAAAAAAAGTTTGTCTGTTAAAGGCGCAAAAGAGGATGTTTTTCGCCGACTGAGAATCCAAAAACGGTTACTGAGTTTTTTAAATGAGCGCATGCGTGAGAACAGCCTCCCTCCTTCACAGCTCATTTGTAGGGAACGCCTTCCAAAACTCGTGCATGAATATTTGAAAACGAGTGTTTGTTTACCACCGGCATATGCTGTGTTGCGTGACTCGCGTCAGTGGATTCATTATGTGAAATGATGATAATAAACAAATAAGACGTTAAAACGTTAGATCAGTCGACGCTACTCCCATTTCAACTAGCATGTAGCAGACTGGTCACTGCCTTACAACTACAGTAAAAGAACAATGTCAATATACCTGAATAACAGTACAACAATAATTATTCCACAAAGAAAAAAGAATCACTGTTACCTGTCGGGAAGAATTTTTGGGAACTGCGCGTCTGTCTTGACACCTCTCTGTTCATTCATTGCTCTGCATTGAAATGTTTCTCTAATAATGACTCTGTTTACATTACGTTCTTCTGACAATTTTCTCCTATTCGCAGCACCTTTAAACAATTATTTCTTTTGCATCATCCTTCGGGTTTTTTATCTTCCATGGTGCAATTACGAGGAGGAAAGCAGGATCGACAATGAAAACAAACCGAAACTAAAAAACGAGTTTCATGCGCTAAGTTACTGGAGCTCGCACGTCTCTCACAAGGATCGCAGTGGCAGTGATTGACAAGCCAGAGGGCCAATCGCTGATGCGATGACCGCATGATGTTTTTAAGGCCCTATCTTGTGCACAGATGACGTATATTAATATTATTACTTTCAGTGCACCTCTTTATCGATTGGTAAAGACAGTTTCAAGTAATTTTGCAAAAATTTATAAAACAAACATCCTCTTTTGCACCTTTAAGGGCTTCTGTAGACACAGGGCAGCACAAAATGGCGACTTCCACGTAAGGGGACACTCGGTGTATGTAGATAAAAACATCTCATTCTAAGGTAATAAATAAATAACGGTTTATTATGAAAGGTCTTTATACACCACTAATAATATAGTTTTGTTAATTATTTTGCATTTCTGTCAAGAGATCTTTCTAAAAATTACACACTGCACCTTTAAGACAGTTTTAAAAGGTACTGCGCTAGTGCTCAGGTCAGGTCCATTTTTGACAGTTTCCTGAAAGTGTATTTTGGTTTTGGTAAGTAAAAAAAAAAACGTTTCTCATCTTCAAACTGCCACACATTTTTGGTATTGCCAAAAGCAAGTATTCATGATAATAAAAATGCAAACTAAATTTTTAAGTATTTTTTCAATTTTAAATGTATATTTAAAATGTTTTAATCCTTAGGGAAATTGTGCAAATTATAATCCCCCCTGTGGTAAATGTCAAAAACGTGTTGAAATCGAAAAAGTTAGAAAAGTCTAAATAAGTTAAAGCCCCAAAAATAATAGAAAAAATAAGTAAAAAAAATTAAACCCCAAATTATTTGTGGGAGATAAAAGAGTCTCTTTTAAAGAATCACCAATATAAATATTACATTTTCAGTCCATTTCTGATTATTTTAGCTGTAAGGCCAAACTAGTGAATGTGAAGTCATTTCCAGGTCACACAGGTTTTACCCTTCAGTCATGTTAAAATGACACAAATCCCCTGGCGCTGTGTCTGCCACATTTAACTGAGTCCTCCTGTCTTCTGCCAACCTACACCAGTCGCCCGTCCAAGCAGATAAATGCGAGACGACAGGCCAGTAAATCTCCAAACACCGCCGCGTCTTCAACCTTACCCATTAACACACTTCAGTCTTACAGTCAATCTCACATCCATCCTCTTTAAATGAAATCAATGTACACAAGCAGTTTAGTCTAAAGACACAACGTCTCTACTGAATCTTTCCTGGAAAATGCTGTTGTGAGGCATAAGAAGACCAGGAATACAAACAGAACCTGCATGTGGACACCATCATTTATTTACTCATTTACTTTGCAAATGATTTATTTATATACAAATCATCTGAAACCATTTGAAGGTTAAAAAGCAATAAAACCAGAATTAATTTAAGGTGTCATCACATCCGACAGGCTTTAAACAAAGCCCGTCTATCCAGGTTTGTTTACGTATGTTATACAGATGGGTAGATTGGTAAATAAGTTCCATATGCTTAGAGATTATTGTGAACTCAGTACAGCGTGTGAGAGTTAATTACACAGGCTGTTAATAAGAGTGTATATGCATAATCACATAAATCTGTAATTAACTAAACAGCGTCTCATTACATGCACATGGTTAGTATGTAAATAGTGCTGTTTTTTTAGTTAAGAGATCATCAACTCGTCTCTTTATGTACAGAATGAAGTATGGCAGTGATGTTTGCACCCATAAACTTCTGTTGTTGTATGTTTTTACTAGCACAGTATGATCCAATTTGTCAAATTTTTTACTCAAGATTCAACCCAGTCTCAAGGCAAGTCGTGTTATAGTAACGGAAATTTTGATTCCGTTAAATTTTTAAGTATTTTTTACATTTTAAATGTATATTTTAAATGTTTTAATCCTTAGGGAAATTGTGCAAATTATAATCCCCCCTGTGGTAAATGTCAAAAACGTGTTGGAATCGAAAAAGTTAGAAAAGTCTAAATAAGTTAAGAGACCATCTTAATTAGTCTCAAGGCAAGTCGTGTTATAGTAACGGAAATTTTGATTAATTTATTGGTGTTTGATGACACAAATTTCCGCTGTTTTTCGTGTCTCTGGAGACTGTCTTTTTCGTCTTTCCCATCACGAATTTCTATCAATGGCTGTTAATGTCTGTGGCACGACTTTCTTTATTATGTCATTTTATATTTTGTTTTCTTATCGTTGTTTTCTATTTTTTGACCATTGTCGCGTGCAATTTTTCGTGCATATGATACACCAGTCCATCCGTTTGCTTAATATGACTCAACTTTTCTTGTCATTTTATGTATTGGTTTCTTAAAATTTTTCGTTTTTTTACCATTGTTGCTTTGGGGTTATAACAACTTTTTGTTACAGTGCATAAAATGACTTCCTAACCCAAACCCCAATTCTAATCCCAACTCCTACTCCAACTACTAAAAATAGTCAAAAACTTTTTTTTTCAATCCTAAAGCAAATCCCAAATCTTACCCCAAACCCATTTGAAAATGGTTTGAAAAAATTGGAAGGACTGCCATGTATTGCACGACTTTTCACACTGTGTGCTATTTATATGCATTTTCATGAGACTGGGTTGGAAATAATAGTTTGAGAAGAATTTTTCAAAAGCCCCTAACCCAATTCAAAATCTAACAATCTGTCAATAATTTATCTAGAAAACCGCAAAATGTGCACTTCAGAGTGTACATTTATTTCAGACAGAAATCTTTTGGATTCGTTTATTGAGACAAATAATGGACAGTATCACTTTGTGGCAGCGCAGCACAATAATTTGTATTTATTTTCATGTAGTATTTTAAATTTGATAAAACCAGGGGACAACCCTAATTTATAGGTGGTCCCTCAATGCTTATAGGAGGTCCGGGACCACCCCAGCCCCCCCCCCCCCCCAATTTAAACACTGCAAGACAGACAGACATTAACTCTAGAAATGTCCAGACTTTCTATAGGATTATAAGATTTTATTCATATATTATTCCAGGCCTGGAAAAAGATCACAGTGTTACAATCTCCAGGTTTTTGCATGACCGTGGGAACCCCGTATAAATATATAAAGTGTGATGTGCAGAGCGGGTCTCTAATGAAAGCACTTTTACCCAGCGCTACGAAAATCTCTGATGGAACTAATGATGACATTTTGGGCCACTGCAGCCAGGGGTTCTGTGGGAATTCGACAAAAATGTTCATTAAAAGGTCTAATAATTAAGATATTGATTAATTAGTCCAGCATTGATTTACAGTCACAGTGTATCAAGTCAAGGGTTTCTAATTACCTTGCCATTATGCCACAGGCCAACCCGAACATTTTTTTGTCACTTGTAATGAAAAAGAACATTTCATCTGGTGCCGTTTGGATTTTTGACCTGTAAAATTTTAATAGGGACTACAGTGGGAGCAGGACATGGATTGGCGGATAAGTCAGAGCGAGGCTAATATCCCTGAGTCTGGTTAAGTGGCTGTACACCCGGAGTGTGCTGAAGCTCTCCTCTAGAGGTTTCACTTTAAATACTGACTCCTATTCTTCATATAAAAACACAGGGGGTGAATGAACGAGGCCCACGGCCAATAAAAACGCACTGCCACTTCCCGGAGCGCTTAATAGCGCATTTTCATCGCATTCTTGAAAACCTGAAAAGCCCCCCCAAAAATGTAATAGTACAACAAAATTCTCCAAAGTATAATTGGGATGGTAATAATATAGAATTATGACTCTACTTTCATACAAGCACGCACTTTTTCTGGATGACATTCGGCACTCGGTTAATGAAAAGGCGTTGAACAGGAATTGGATCATATTTTCCACTCCATAGCGTCAGAAAATGGTGCTTCAGACACTTGTGAGTGCAGTCAGGAATCCCAATTTGCCTGCTGGAAATTGGAAACGGTGGAACAGCGAGGCGTGATGTTGTTAAAGTGAGTTCTCTCTCAGCGGCCCGCTGGCTGGACGGTGACTGCCGAGCGCATGTTCACTTTAAGAGGGCCTGTAGCGTAGAGGTTTGGATCCGATCGTGGTGCGATTTAAATGATGCTTTTCTTTTGTCAAATAAAGAAAGGAGAGAAACCTGTGTGTCCTTTATAGGTGCTTGTGCCTAGCTTTGCTCAATGACTATGGTGGACTGATGTGGCAACTAAAATGTAAAATGCTAAAGATTAAGAAACATCCAGCTACCACGAGGAGGTTATTTTAAGCATGTACGTCAACAAATAGACAAGCGAAAAACATGCTGATTTAAAGACTGAAAGACAGACAGACAAAATAAAAGACAGACAGACAGACTGGCTGAGAGACAGACAGAATGAAAGACAAAACAGGCAGATTGACAGACAAAATAAAAGACAGACAAAATGAAAGACAGGCAGACAAACATACGGATAGAATGAAAGATAGAAAAACTGAAAGACAGACAAACAAACTGGCTGAGAGAGGAAATGAAAGACAGAAAAACATGCAGACTGAGAGACAGACAGACAGACAGACAGACAGACTGGCTGACTGACTTACTGACAGACAGACAGATAGACAGACAGAAAAAATAAAAGCAGAAAAACAGGCAGACTGACAGACAAACTGAAAGTTAGGCCTGACTGACATACAAATGGAAAGACAGACAGGCTAAAAGACAGACAGACAGACAGGCTGACAGAAGAAATGAAAGACAGAAAAACAGGCAGACTGATAAACAAACTGAAATACAGACAGAACTGGCTGGATGAATGACTGACAGACAGACAAAATGAAAGACAGACAGACAGACAGATGAATGAAAGACAGAAACACGGGCTGACTGACAGACAAAATAAATGACAGACAGAAAAACGAAAGACAGAAAAACAGGCAGACTGACAGACAAAATAAATGACAGACAGGCAGGTAGACTGATAGACAAACTAAAAGACAGACAGACTGACAGACAAACTGAAAGACAGAAAAACAGACAGGCATACAGACAGACATACAAAATTAAAGACAGAAAAACATGGAGACTGACAGACAAAATGACAGACAGACAAACAAACATGCTTACAGACAAGAAACAGACAGACTGACTGACAGACAAAACAAAACATAGAAAGACAGAAACAGACAGAAAAAAGGCTTATAGACAAAAACAGGCAGACTGACTGACAGACAAACTAACCGTTTATACAAAAGGACAGACAGAAAAACAGACCGACAGACAGACAAACAGACTGACAAAATGACAGACAGACATGCTTACAGACAAGAAACAGACAGACAGAGAGACAAAATGAAAGTCATAAAAAGAGGCCGATTGACAAACAATCTGAAATACAGACTGACAAAATGACAGACAAACACGCTTACAGACTAGAAACAGACAGATAGACAGACTGACTGACTGACTGACTGACAGACAAAACAAAACATAGAAAGAAAGATACAGGCAGAAAAAGCCTTATAGACAAAAAACAGGCAGACTGACTGACAGACAAACTAACTGTTATACAAAAGGACAGACAGAAAAACAGACCGACAGACAAACAGACTGACAAAATGACAGACAGACATGCTTACAGACAAGAAACAGACAGACAGAGAGACAAAATGAAAGTCATAAAAAGAGGCCGATTGACAAACAATCTGAAATACAGACTGACAAAATGACAGACAAACACGCTTACAGACTGGAAACAGACAGATAGACAGACTGACTGACTGACTGACTGACTGACTGACTGACTGACAGACAAAACATAGAAAGAAAGATACAGGCAGAAAAAGCCTTATAGACAAAAAACAGGCAGACTGACTGACAGACAAACTAACTGTTATACAAAAGGAAAGACAGAAAAACAGACAGACAGACAAATGACAGAGAGGCAGACAGAGAGACAGACAAACATGCTTACAGACAAGAAACAGAAAGACAGATAGACAAAATGAAAGTCACAAAAACAGGCCGATGGACAAACAATCTGAAAGACAGACAAACTGACTGACAAAATGACAGACAAACATGCTTACAGACAAGAAACAGACAGACAGACAGACAGACTGACTGACTGACTGACTAACTGACTGACAGACAAAACAAAACATAGAAAGAAAGACACACACAGAAAAAAGGCTTATAGACAAAAAAACATGCAGATTGACAAACAGTCTAAAAGACAGAAAAAAAGACAAACAGACAGACTGACTGACAAAATGACAGACAAATATGCTTACAATCAAGAAACAGACAGACAGAGAAACAGACAGAGAGACAAAATAAAAGTCACAGAAACAGGCAGATTGACAAACAATGTGAAAGACAGACAGACTGACAAAATGACAAACAAACATGCATTCAGGCAAGAAACAGACAGACAGACAGACTGACTGACTAACTGACTGACAGACAAAACAAAACATAGAAAGAAAGACACAGACAGAAAAAAAGGCTTACAGACAAAAAACAAAAAACTTACAGTCATACAAAAGGAAAGACAGAAAATCAGCAGACAGACAAATGGACGGACAGACAGACAAACAGAAAAATGAAAATCACAGAAACAGGCAGATTGACAAATAAACTGAAAAACCGACTGACAGACAGACTGAGGGCAACATGAGAGACAGACAGACAAACAGGCTTATGCGTATATACAATATTCAGAGTAAACACAAATGTATCAATTAAGAGCACATGTGAAGCCAAAGACCCCCAAATAAAACTGCACAGAAACATAAACTTTCATTTATTAGACTTTCTTATATCATCCAGATGATATAGCAGCTTCAGAAGACGTCTCATCTATAGAAGACTCTTTCTGTTTCTCAAACAAAATTAGAAACAAATTATAATAAATCGTCTAATGAGAAACGAGAGGTCTTCTTTTCTGTTCTAATGAGACGAGGGAGTGAACACACCTCTGTGATTTAACTCTATCTGCACCTCTGTCTGTCCAGACCTTTGTTTGCACTTTATATTTGCATTTCAAAGAGAGCCCAAGGGAACCTGCCTTGCATATTTACATGCGATTAGCAACTTTAAATGAATATGTCAAAATCTGTAAGGTGTTGAACGCTGACTTTGACGTGCGAACCCTACGCCACGCACACACACACAAAGACAATACAAAAAGAAAAATTGAACTTCTTTGGTCCACAATTACTGTGTAGTCCATCAAATATGCTCAAATCATGCAGGTAAATGAATTGTGCAGTGCAATCGATAAATTAAACTATGTGCATATGAATAAAGCAGCCGGTAATATTTTGATTAATTAGATAAAGTAAAAGTGCTGGTTTGGGCATTTTAAACAGCTTAATGGTGGAGACCATAACTGACGGTTCAAGGTCGGGAAGAACATGCTCAGAATCATGTGTATATATAATAATGTCATCTACTGCAGAACGTGGTGCTTTCTTGCCATTTTAAAACCAAAAATATTCAGTTCGGCACCGGTGCATTTGGCAAACATGAATTTAAAATATTAGAAAAATAATAGCCTATCCTTTTTTGCTTCATTTACAGAATCAAAGCATAAAGACCGTTTGAGACAAAGAGTAACCAGGCAAGCACATAATTATGGCTGCCGCAACTCGGCCATGCAGAACCGCTGGAAAAACACAGACGAAAGTTCAAAATGTTACGGTAAGTGTGACCGGAGTGTGCAGTGCGGAAAGCAAAGTGGAAGAAAAAAGCAAATCCTGAATTTCTGCTCGGTCGAACTTTGTGCGGGCTGGAGAAGTGCAGCGTATAAAATATGAACTAACTATGTGATTATTAATTGGGCCCCATTTTGATTTCTGTATTCTGGGCTGCATATTGTTCGGCGGCTCTCCACGGGGTCCGTCTGAGCGCGCGCGTGTCGTGGGGCTCGGAGCTGCGCGCCTCAGCCATTTAGAGAGCGGAGCGGCGTGCACGCACCGGAATACCAATGAGAGAGGTTAAAAAGGCACGGCTCCTCTCGGAGACGGCTCTCCTTCTTCCGCGCACCTCCGCCGGGTCTCCACGGACTAATTTTCAAAACCACCTCTTAATGTGGGCTTGTGTCAATCACCTGAACAGACAGCTTTATCCCCAGATATAGAATAGTCTCTACATTAGAGCTAGGCGCGCCGGCTACTACACAATGGGGCCTCGGTTTCTGAAATAAAGACGATGGGGAAGAAAAGGCACTTTAATGCCAATTGGGTATAAAATAATGCCTTATTCATGTTCAGGCACACATTTACATTATAATGATAAAGGCTGATATCAAAATGTGTCTGAAAGTCGTGTCGATAAAGGAGTCAAGTACATAAAGCTTTTCATTTCTGCGTTTGGTTACATTGACTGCACGCACACATATACATAACACTAAGATGAACATTTCTAAGCAAGGAACAATTTCTTTATCCCCCCCCTTAGTAAACGTTCATCTGTTCATTCTGGACGAATGCTTTCGTGGCTGTGCCACTTCTAAAATCAAACTTCAAAAGAAACGTCTGGAGATAAAAATAATAACACTGGGAACTCATTTGGCCCTGAAAGCTGTCTGTTGTAGTCATTTCACTCCAGACTTTATCAAATACACTTTCAATAGACCGGACGAAGACAGGAAATCTCTCATTCGAACGCTGCTTGAAGTAAATGTTCATCGGCCTATCTTATATTTGAAGAGGTCGTATTTAAAGAGAGTCATTACAGCTGAAACGATGCTTGATGTTATTCACCCAGAAAACTGACAGATTGATTTTTATCTAGTTGGCATTAAAGAGCCCCTATTACATTGCTAAAAACAACATTATTTTGTTCGCATGGTTTGTGGTTCAAAAAACACATTATTATCCAAATACCGTACATTGATCCTAACATGTTGATTTTGCACAAAGCTCATCGTTCTGAAAAGCACAGTGTCTTCCGATTGGCCAGCTAATCTGTACGTTGTGATTGGCCTGAGCACCTCTGACATTAGCCAGAAATGTGATGCTTTTTACTGCATATGTAAGATTACTCCAAATGCAATGCTGACAGGAGTTAATATCATCTTTACTACCTTCTTAATACGAGACGAAACTGATCCAGAAAATGCAGATGACCAAGCTGATCGATCACCTGAGAAGGATTCTAAAACATAAAACCATTTTTGCATTTGTGATCGTAGAAACAGCAAACAACAAGCGCTACTCTGCACTGCACAAAACAAAACATAGATTACTTACAGGCTGTCAGTCAGAAGCGGGAGGAGTTATGATAATGACCATCGTGTCCATGTCAACAGTACGAGGAAGTAATCTGATGCCTACAATTCGTGAGTTTGTTGTAGTCCCAGAAAATAAATTTAAGTTGGAGATGCATAACTCGCATCATCTTTACTTTTACCAATACACACACACCAAAGGAAATGAAAAATTGTGAATCGGATAATAGGTGCTTTTTAAGCTATAAAAGAAATAATGTTTTAGCAAATAGTACAATGTAGCTAAAATCATACAAGGTTTATGTATCTTCTGCTGTCAATGTTAAAGGCTAAGGGACCAAGCAAACCGGCTTCATGGTACTTTGGCTCAAATTCATCGGTCACTTGGCACAAGTTAGCCAAACATGGAGATGCCAACACGAACAGGTTGTGACATGACCTCACCCTGAAAACTCTCAACACACAGTAAACAAAAATATAACCCAGACTGCACTCAGTACGAGTTCACTTACAACAGAGATAAAGATCACAAATAAGACCTCAATTGTTTTTTATTCTGTTTTACTGTAGAGCAAATTATTTGATACTACAGTCATTTTGACTTTAATGATGTTGTATTCATTTTGTACACTGCATAAAATGACTTTCTTACTTAGTATTTTTGTTTTGTGTTAAGTAGAAATATATAAAATACAAAGATGTATTTTCTTGATAAGCAAAATTATTTTTAGACAAAAACTATACAATTTAAGTGAATTTATGCTTAAAACAAGCAAAATTATCTGCCAATCGGGTGAGAAAATTTTGCTTAAATTAATTGTTCAAGAAAAAAGAAAACTTTTCAAATTGACTTAAATTGTATATTTTTTGCCTATAAAATAGACTTCTTTGGTCGTTTTGCTATTTAAGAAAAAGCATCTTAATTTAAGAATTTTTAGATATTTCTACTGAAAACAAGACAAAAATACTAAATAAGAAAGTCATTATAAAGGATAATAAAGGAGTTTTTAGACAAAAATATACAATTTAAGTCAATTTGTGCTTAATATAAACAGAAATATCTGCCAATGAGGTAAAACATTTTTTTACTTCTGTTACTTTTTTACAAGTTTACCATTTAATTAAATTGTATATTTTGTCTACACTGCAAAAAAAAAAAAAATAATAAAAAAAATTAAGGTTTTTTGTCTTGTTTTCAGTAAAAATATCTATAAATTCTTAAATTAAGATGCTCTTTTTCTTGATGAGCAAAACGACCCAAGAAAATAAGTCTAGTTTTTAGACCAAAATATGAAATTTTTGAAAGTGATTTTGTGTATAAAACAAGCAAAAAAAAAAATAAAAACCTGCCAATGGGGTAAGAAAAAAATCTTGAACATTTTTCTTAAACACTAAACTCAAGAAAAATTCGAGAAAAATGTGCTTACCCCAATGACAGATTTTTTTGCTTGTTTTATGCACAAAATCACTTAAATTTGATATTTTTGGTCTAAAAACTAGACTTATTTTCTTGGGTCATTTTGCTTATCAAGAAAAAGCATATTAATTTGAGAATTTTTAGATATTTTTACTTTTTACTTATATTGCTGTGTTGATGTTAAATCTGGGCTCGAAAACAAAGATTTTGAAAACATATTCGCCATCAACAGTTTCCTGCATTTTCTTTGGAGAATAATACATATTCAGCGAAACTGTAACTGTCACAGAAATTTCTGTCTTTGTTTTGGACAGCTCTCTTTTCCCCCTGTATTATGACAAAATCTTTCAAGCTTGTCAAAACTGTTTATGAATGTGTTGTCGGAGGGCTTTAAAGTCTTGGTGAGGTTCAGTCGGCCATGACAGGGCCCTGCACATCAACATGCCAGTGTATGAGAACATACAGGAGTACATGAAAGCATCGCAAACACACACACATTGTAGATGACTTATGAAAAGAGAGGTCCAAGGACAAGTATATTTCATAAAAATCACAGATGAGTATTTCGATTCACCCTAGTGTTAATGAAAATCACATTACGATGTCCACCAAATCCACACATGCACATGCAAAACAAATGTGCGTGCGTCAGATAGAAATGATTGTCCTTGTATACCGTGCATTGCATAGAAAAATGTAAATTTAATTAAAATGCAATTCAATAGCGATTCAACATTTCCAGCACCAAAATCAGAGTCAATTCCCATTGGGGTATTTAATTAATACAACATCTAACCAGACAGATTCTGAAAACTCAAGGTCTGTTCCTTTACAGGTACCAATGAGAACTATTGAAGAAATGATTCTGGTCAAGGACTGGAATATAGAAAGATAATAAAATCCATTAAGAGGAATGCGCGTGAGAATGTACGCATCGAATACAGAAACTATGTTAACCTGTCAAAGCGAAGGTTTTAAATAAACTTAATGAAGAGGAATGATATGTTAAAACATGACGATTGCCAGCTTGAGTGGAAAAGAAGAATGAATGACTTGACATGTTTGCAAAGTTGAACAAATGCTTCTTTCAAGGGAAACTACACAAGATAACTTTTATTACTGCATGTCACACATTCCTTCAGAAACCGAATACAAAAGTAGTCAAAAAAATTTAATGACCTGACAAAGGGGTTTCTTTCAAAATAGTTTTGACATTTGCCAGAAGTTAGACAGATCCTCCCATACACTGCAAAAAATGATTTTCAAGACAAAAATTCTTAGTATTTTTGTCTTGTTTTCAGTAAAAATATCTAAAAATTCTTAAATTATCTGCCAATGGGGTAAGCAAAAAAATCTTGAACATTTTTCTTAAACACTTAATTCAAGAAAAATTTGCTTACCCCATTGGCAGATTTTTTTTGCTTGTTTTATGCACAAAATCCCTTAAATTTGATATTTTTTGTCTAAAAACTAGACTTATTTTCTTCGGTCATTTTGCTCATCAAGAAAAAGCATCTTAATTTAAATTTGTTTTATATTTTTACTGAAAACAAAAATACTAAGAAATTTTTTTCTTGAAAATCATTTTTTTGTAGTGTAGACTGTATAAAAAATGGACATGGTGTCTGTGATGTAACCCATAGGTTTCTGAGGAGCATTTTTGAAGCCGTCGCCATCTTTGCAGCACATGACTTGCGGATAACCGAAAATGAAAAATCAGAATATGGGGTAAAGCTGAGGTGTCTGGTTGCTCAAACCACGGCCGCCTAGCTCGGCGATAGTGACAGCAGCTGCAATTCACCTGTCAATCAAGTGACCACACCCTTAATTATGCAAAATCATATGCTTTATATAATTTAAATGTATAAGAAAAAAATTCACCCCCCTCACAGTTATAGCTATATAGACCAAAACACTTTTTGTATCAGGCTGTAAACATATTTATTTCTGTTGTATTTTATGGGCATTTTTTAACATGGGGGTTTATGGGATTGACTTCCCTATGGAACCAGTTTTAAGTGGATAGTCGATGAATTGTCACTTCTGTGTTGGATTCACAAGAGAGACCAGAAGGTTGCACCTTGAATCCTCCCCAAAATACAACTCTGCTCTACTGTATGTGAAAATTCAGTATTTTAACTTCACCAGCGATTCTCTGGATCCCTCCTGAAATGTCTTTATATCTTAAAGTGAAAGTTGAACAGAGTGACTGCACGTCAGCACAAAACTCGAATCATTGATTCAAATACAATACTGCTGAGGTGGCTTTAGAGATCAGACACTGATGTGCCCTTCAGCAGATTCAGCACAGAGATCTGAAACCAAACAAATATATACACGGACAGGTGAGATGTACAGGAGACTTTCTCAACGCTGGCCAATCTGAACTCAGAAGTTTCAAAGCAAACAAATAGTCATTAAATTAAAATAAAGAATGACGTCGGAGCCAATGGCGGAGTTCCTTTGCCGATCCCATACCCCTCTTTCAATCCTGTTTCATGTCGTTTGAAGCTAAGCAGGGCTGAGCCTGGTCAGTACTTGGATGGGAGACCACTTGAGAAAAAACAGGTTGCTGCTGGTAAATACAAAATAAGGGCAAAAATGGCCCAAAAAATTAACTTTAAAATTTAAGAATGACATTATATTATATGTAGCCTATAGCTGGTGGTCTGCTATGTGGTCCACTCATAGCAAACATCTTATATGCCCCTTTTCTTGACATACATCCCCTGACAAGCTTTAATATTAAAAAGCCAACATGTTTACAGTGTGTTATGTGAAGATAAAACATATCCTTAAAAGAAATAGTTCACCAGAAAATCACCTTTATCCCCTCCTAGGTGTATATGACTTTCTTTCTTCAGCCAAACACATTTAGTTATATTAAATAATATCCTGGTCCTTCATAGGTTCGTAATGGCATTGGATATCAGTTGCGTGTTTGAAGCCCATCCATCATTAACAAGTAATCTTCAGTGGGTTAAAAAAATTTAATTCAATTTTTCAATTCAATTTTATTTATATAGCGCTTTTCGCAATTGTTAATTGTTGCAAAGCAGCTTTACATGAGTAGATGTAGAGGAGAACACAGAAAATCAATAGATAGGATAAGAAGTAGAATATGTGACCAGTCACGGAAAGTAGGGACACAAGTCGGATCTGGAGCATTTTGAGTTATTCATAGATTCTGAAAGTGCAGTTTCTAAGCTTTCTAACGATGTGTAACACATGGAAATCTGATAAGATTTGGAGAAGTTGTGGCCATTTGAATGTAACACATTCAAGAAGGAGAATGCTGAGAAATTTGAGAAAGAAAAAAGTTAACACTTTCCCTTTTCCCTGGCTGGAGAGAAAATAGGGCTCATTTACATCTCATTTAGCTAAGCCATACCTGTAAAGCCGTTTTGAGATAGGCTACAGATGTTCTAGCATCATATGTAGTATTTTATTACAGAAGTCCGAATGTACAACATGCAAAAATAAACAGGACTTTTACCTTTGTGGGGATCACAAGTCGAATCCAGTCTGTTTCAGATGTGTGAATCATCCAATGATTTTTGTCCACAAATGCGTATAATGCGTGAAATATAGATATAGTCTATTGTTTACATCAGATTTCGCATGAACTTCTGTTAATACAATATAATATACAATCTGAGGACTATTTACATCGTAACATGTAAGGGTATATTACAGTCCGGTATTTGCGTTCCGTTAAACACATGAACCCGCCTTCAAATTTTGTATTTAAAATAGGGTCTCTGTGTAACTTATGAGTTTGACTTCATGCTGCGCTGCAAGACGTCAAAGTACCGCGAGAGCGAGTCGAAATTAAACTACTCCGTAAGATTTCTTGAAGAGCTCTCGCGGTACTTTGACGTCATCCGACTGCGGCGCCCCATAAAGTCAGTGACGCGGCTGACGTACGATGCGGCTGACTGTTATTTGTTCCGCCCCAGCTTCTTTTATCTTTCTTTTGTTTTGTGCGCCCGAGCTTCATTTACAGTCTGGGGAGACGCACGCTATAAGTTTGAAAAAAATAAATAAAACTAAGCAAATATGTCTGAGGAACAGGGCAGCGCGTCACTACAAGTCACGTGACTTCACGCTCGAGCCGGAAGAGAAGACAATGCTGAATAAAGTCGTAATTCTTGCTATTTTTGGACCAAACTGTATTGTCGATGCTTCAACACAATCTCATTGAGCCACTGATGTCACATGGACTACTTTGATTATGTTTTTATTACCTTTCTGGACATGGAAACCGTACATAGATTTTCAATGGAGGAAACAGAAAGCTCTCGGACTAAATCTAAAGTTAAAACATCTTAAACTGTGTTCCGAAGATGAACGGAGGTCTTCTGAGTTTAGAACGACATACGGGTAAGTCATTAATGACATTATTTTCAGTTTTGGGCGAACTATCCTTATTCAGTAGTCACGCTGTTCCCTGTGGGGGCGGAGGCGAAAACACAAGCTTATACAGTATGTAAATATACACACAGACAATGACGCCCCCCGCTGCACGCTAGAATCTCTGGAAAAACAAGCCTATTTCAACCGCAAAATGTACCCTTTTAAATATACATAAATTGCTATCTCAAACATGGAGAGGCTTCTTCGTGATCTCAACTAACAGATTCTGCAATAAAACGAAAATCACAAATTTTGAAAAAAAAAACTTTGATTCTCATTTTCTCGAAACTTGTGCTGCCGACTTGTGCCCCTGGTTTCCGTGACGGGTCACATATAGCGGCTAAGGATAAACCATATAAGCGAGCGTATTAATAATGTAACGTATACTGTAAAGTGCTAAGTTAAGCCAAAGTTGGCTGACTCTCCCTGGGACGAAAAAAACCCCTAGGAGAAAACCCAGTGGGAAAAACTCCTAGAAGGACAAAACCCCTTGTGAGAAATTAATATATATTTATATATATAGACACGGTAGGGATAGGAAGCGGGTAAGCGGATTAAACTGGTTCAGCCGGTGGTCGTTTGTCGCGCAACGGCTGGGCATCACGTTGAAGGACAGCCAGTAGATCAGTGGTGCGATGACCTTCACAGCATAAGGAACAGAGTTCTATTAGCGTAGGGGCTGTTCGCATGTAATGCAAGTGTCATACATTATAGTGGTTTAATTCAGCTCGGTTCCAGACAGGCTGACTATTGCGGCAATAGTATATTACCCATGTGAGGTATGTGAGTGCTTTGTTCTAGACAAAATAACTACTGCGGGAAAAGTACATTTACTGGACAGTCTATGTGAATGCTTTGTTAAAGAAGAATGTCTTAAGTTTAGATTTAAATTGATCGGCTGTGTCTGATACTCGAACATTTTTTGGTAAATCATTCCAGAGCTTAGGGGCCAAGTAGGAAAAGGATCTACCACCTTTAGACACTTTTGATATTCTAGGGATAATTAAGTTACCAGAATTTTGTGATCGCAGTTTACGTGGTGGATTGTATTCTGATAGTAGTTCTTTAATATACGAGGGCGCTAGGCCATTTAAGGCGTTGTAGGTGATTAGTAATATTTTAACCAAGAAAGCGGCTCGATCACAAATTTAGTGTAAATAAAGTTTTATTTTTACCTTTTCTACCTTTTGATTGCATTTCTAGCGAGTAATTAGTATTGTAGTTTTCAAATATGGGATTAAAAGCGCTCTCTGTTTATATTTCAAACAGAATTCCATTGCGTGGCTGTCCGAATGCTTCAATGCTTCATGAGGCAGCGAGGTAACAAGTCAGCTTGGAAACAGCCATATCTAGATAAAAAATGGTGCACAATGACAGGATGGCAGCATGCCGCCATTTTTTATCTTGACGTGTTTATATTCAAACACAACACATTGATTGCTAAACACGCTCAAAATATAAAATATTTTTCTCACTTACATATCGTTTTACTTTAAAAGACAAATAAAATGTGTTTGTATGTTGACAGGAAGTAATGTACACCTAGTATGGCATTAAGGTGAGTAAATTATTTGTTCACTTTTATTTTTCGGTGAACAACTTTTTTAATAACACAGACCCCTGAAGGTAACTTTATCGCCCCCCCTTGAGTAAGGCTAAACTCTTTTATCGCCAAATCAAAGCAAGAACATAATATATACGTTCATATATATGTTTAGCAGGATTCGGATGTGCCGTCCAGGCATTATGTCTGTATAATTGCATGATTCTCTTCTTATGTTGAAATTCTAGACTCCGCGGCCCACAATGAAGCCTGAACCAATCCCAACATTCACTGCATCTCACGAGTTTATTCTCTTTACATCCTGCAAATAAACACATCCATTGTTCTATACAGTACGTAAAGCTCGCCCCCTCTGCTTGCCCAAACGTGATATAAGATATAATTTATCTCCCTCACTTATGACCATCATCGTTCTTTCACCTGTAACTTGCCTTTTATTTCCTCAGTCCGAACCAGAAAGGGAAACATCATCAGCCCACATACTGAGTTTGTGCTCTTTCCCTGTTACACACAGAGATGACACGCGACACGAGAAGTGATGAGAAAACTGTGGGGAGGCTTCCAGTAGATTGATCCTTCCATCTCCTCATTCTTTTCTAGTTAGTCTTTTATTGAGTACAAAGGTAGGGGCGCGATGCAGCGAGGGGATGGCTCTGGCCTGTTTAATCCTGGGGGCATTACGGGAAGGTGATCACTTCTAAGGGCCTACAAGGAAATCAGCACTATGGCGGAGCAGATAATCTGCTTTAAAACACGGACGAAGAGAGCTTAACATCGCTTCTGACAGAGGAAGAAGAGGGACAAAAACAATAAAGAGAAACACACACAATTCATAAGGAATCAAATGATCAAGGTTCTGAATTAACCAAACATTTTGGCTCTAATGGTTCGACATTTTGGTTAGATGTTTAAGGATGCAAAACTAGTTGCGAATAGTACATATAGATTTCATAAAAAAAAACTTTAAAACAGTTTATTTGTGTCATAATATCTGAACAGCCCATAACTGAGAATACAGTTATCTAGAATAAATTTATATTTTGTTTTTGTAAACATTGCAAAAACACAGCAAAAAAATGTTTGTCTTGTTTTTAGTACAAATATCGAAAATTCTTAAATCAATTCTTAAAAAAGTCTAGTGTTTATTTTTTAGATTCTTGCCATTAAAAGGGTAAATTTTCAAAACCAAATATTACACAAAATTATTTTCAAGAAAACATTTTCTTAGTTTTTTCTTCTTTTCTGTGAAATATCTAAAAATTCTTAGATTAAGATGCTTTTTCTTGATGAGCAAATTGACCCAAGAAAATAATTCTAGTTTTTAGACCAAAAATATCAAATTTAAATGATTTAAAAAAAAATGTTTCTTGAATTATTCTTGAATTTAGTGTTTAAGAAAAATTTGCAAGTTTTTTTTGCTTACCCCATTGGCAGATTTTTTTGCACAAAATCACTTAAATTTGATATCTTTGGTCTAGAAACTAGACTTATTTTGTTGGGTCATTTTGCTCATCAAGAAAAAACATCTTAATTTAAATGTTTTTAGATATTTTTACTGAAAACAAGACAAAAATACTACTATTTGTTTTCTTGAAAATCATTTTTGCAGTGTATGCAAATAAATTAATTGTAAAATCGTAGTATTTTTCAGTAAAAATATCTAAAAATTCTTACATTAAGATGCTTTTTCTTGATGAGCAAAACGAGTCAAACCAAGATAATAAGTCTAGTTTTTAGACCAAAAATATCAAATTTGAGTGATTTTGTACATTCAAGCAAAAAAATCTGCCAATGGGGTAAGAAAAATTTTCTTGATGTGTATTTACTTTTACACATTTTGCAAGATGCTTTATCCAAAGCAACTTACTGTAAAATTTGTGAGAGTGTATGTGACATTGCAAGCATAAAATAAATTTGCATGTGCAAAAGCAGTTTTGTAAAGGTGTAAATCAAGTTGCAAGCAAAACTGTGGGTTCATACCAGCTGCTTTTGAGGGGAGTTTAGTTTGCCACATGAACATTTTAAGTTTAATCGTTTCATTCGCGCGTGAAATTCTTGTCATCGAGACCTTCACGCAGAAATTCGTGTGATGGGAGGGGCTTCTGCGACTCCGCTCGCTTCCTGTAATCACGTCACTGCTAGAGCAAGCTCCTGATTGGTTAACGCGGCGCGTTCTTCTGCCAAAGTTCACATTTTGTAACTCAAACTAGACGCGCGAATGAGGGGGAATCGTGTACCACGCCACGCTAAATGCCCCATTTGTGTAGCGAAACCTCCAGATGCAGGTCAACGCACCTTCACATTGAATTTACATTGAAATCACTCACGCTTGACGCCTCTACCGCAGCTGGTGTGAACGCAGCGTAAGAAAACAAGTTTTGCAACATTTCACTGTTGATCATAAGTGTAATTAATGTCTTGTAAAACTGAAACTTCATATTTCATTTTTTTTTTTTAGCTGAAATACTGCCAAAAGCATTGCAAGTCGCTTAGAATCTGTCTCTGTGTGTAAAATAAACCAGTTTTAAATGTGTAAATGACAATTTTCTGTGATAACCCAACATCTACCGGTCCCTCTGTACATACAGTTTTGTCATGTTTCTCAGGTTTATTTGAGTTTGCAAGTGCGAGTCGAAAGGCGGGGCTATCAAATGAGGCTCCTGATGACTCATTGTTTTCTCTTTTCTAATTGGTTCAATGATCCAGTAGTATCGCCCATGTGTGTTCCCTGGGTTCAAACCCATGACCTTTTGTGCTGCTAACATAATGCTTTACCACTGAGCTATACAGCATATACATTACTAGACCTGACTGTCAAAAGAAAAAATAATTTGATCTCAGCATTTGTTTTTGTTTTTAAATGAAACCGCATTTGGTAAATGAGGCCTGATCAGTGTTTCATCTCATTGATGCTCTGATAAAGCACAAAATAAGAAAAAACTAAGAAAAGTCCTTGACATGACAACTAACTATTTCACCACTGTGGTATTTTATCTACTGCAGGCTCAGTGGATTTCAGGGATGTAGATATACAGATTAAACATGGCACTGGGAGTCTAATAGCGATGCTTTAACTTTCAGCGTTCTTCTGCTCTGTATCCCTCCACCCCCCCGGCCATGTCAGACAGACAGCGGTGTCGATTACCCAGTGTCCTCTGGGAGAGAGACGAGGACATGCAGTAAGCTCTCACACTATACGGCTTAAAATCCATTGCAGGCAGATGAGTTTATTCAAGGCTAAACCAAATGCATTTTCAAATGTAATTCTCACCTTTCGCTAGACCTAAAACAACACAGAAACAGACCTTGCAGGACTGCTGTTATACGCTGAGAAAACATCCACACACGTTTCCATTTGTTATGTTTAGGGTCCAAAACTATCACTAGCCTAAAAGCAAAGATGCATAAAATTTGGATCTGGTTAGTGAATAAAACTTGGTTACAATAGACCTGTAAGAAAAAGGTCTGACCATATGTGCCATCTAGTAAAGATTATCTAGTAAAAAAAACGTATAGAAAAGGCCACCGGGTTTCTTTCTGTCAGACTGCACACACGTTGGTGCCATTTACATTCGGGTCGGACACTTTTCACTTCGGGCGGCCCGCCTAAGCTGGGAAACCCTACCGCCTTAACTAGGTCGTTCAAAAAGAAAAAAAAATTTGCTGCAAAAAAGGCCGTCAAGTGCATCTCGGAGAATAGCGCGGATGCGCTTCACATAGCAAGCGGGCACGCACGCACGCCACACGGCCGAAATGAGAAAGACGTGTAAAAAAAAGTATAGAAAAGGTCTAGTAAAGAAAACATCACCCAAGGTTTAACAAGGATGCAGCCATTATTTCTACTACTACTACTACTTCTACTACTACTACTACTAATAATAATAATAATAATAATAATAATAATAATAATAATAACAATAATACTTCTAATAATACTACTACTACTAATAATAATAACAACAGGAAAACAATAATAAGTATTATAATAACAATAATACTAATAATAATAATTTTATTAATAATTAATAATAATAATAATAATAATAATAATAATAATAATATCTTAATAATAATAATTATATTAATGAGAATAATGATAAAACTATTAACGATAATAATAATAATGACAATTATTATTATTATTAATATTAGTATTAATCTTATTATTATTATAATATATTAATAATAAGATAAATTATTATTATTATTGTTGTTTGCCTTGTTTTAATCAAACATAACATTTACAAGAGGATTTATCTTGAATTAATACAATATTTTACCTATTTGCCTAAAAATCACCATTGTACTGTATAAAATATGTTAATATCTGCTTCTCAGGAAACTATGGCAGGTTTATTACTAAAGAACAAGACCACTCATCAAGAGTACATTTTGTAGGGTTAACCTTGATGAACGCTTTGATATTAATTTTCTTGAACGACATGATCACAAACATGATTCGAGTCGTTACTTTCACCGCATCAAACGAGTGCATGCGATGCACAGAGCGTCCGTCGCATTAACCTGCTCACCTGCGTACATGCGCAACACTCTTAGATTCGGAAGATGCATCCCACACAGCAAATCTCTCACATAATGATGCTTTTTCCTCATGAAAGCTGCAACTTTGCAGCATCCATTACAGAGGAAATGAGCGCTATTTAGAACTAAACTCTCTTAAATAGCCCCATGTGAGTTGTGTGTATAAACACGGCGCAGAACGACGACGATATAACGCCCACAGTATGTTTGAGAGGATGAAATATGGAATTAAATGTGGGATATATATATACATGATTTCAGTGGAGCGGGAGACCAAGAAGTGAACTCGTCCGGGGTCGAAAGGTCGGCAGCTGGCGTCACATTTAGAAGTGATAAGCGGCACGTGGAACGCATCTGTGGGCTCGGAGAGTCTTCGGCGAGGCCGCAGCGAGAGCTGGCTGTCCGAACGCATTTCCAAGCTTGAGAGAGAGAGAGAGACTTTAAAATTAATGAAGGAGGAACTCTGACTTTTAGTCAACGTAAAATTTTCATTAATGTTATTATTCCATTGTCTGTGTGGTGCTGAATTTCTATCACTTCACGCCCTGTGCGCTGAATTTTTATGTTCTGAATCTTGAAATCACTGCAGGGGTGGGAAGGTGAAACAAAAGATAAAAAACTTTCTTATATAGAGGTCTATGAACATACACATGATATGAAGATGGGTGTGGCAGTGATTCTGAGTATAAAGCAGGGATGTTTTGTGTATGTCTACGTTCAAAGCAACAAAGTTTATGAGACAATCAAATATTATTTACACTATAAACACACACACGGTCTTAGACAACACATGCTCTGACCGCATACAATGTCCATTCATTGTCTGATGAATACTAGAGGTCTTCACGGATCCAATTAGGTCCAAATACTTGAGGCACAGTCCAACCCTTAAACCCAAATGGGTTCAGGTCTAAAAGTTTCACATGTGCCCCAGACACAGGTCGGGTATAATATTAGCGGCATCGGGTAATTTAAAATGAATGTGTTTTTGCCGAACGGACCCGAGAAGACCCAAACTCTTTCACACGTGTGCATCGAGTCCTTTCTCAACCCCCCACCCTTGTATGCCAAGAGCACTTGCGACATCATAATTTAATAAATTTTCGTTGAGCCAGACCTGTCAATCAATTTTGTGTGCACATTTTAGCGATTACCTTGGTGTCGTGTCGTCATCAGATAACAAATGAAAATAAATGAAGCAGCACGCCAAACTGGTTGCGAGACCACCGGGTTTCTTTCTGTCAGACTGCACACACGTTGGTGCCATTTACATTCGGGTCGGACTTGGGTCTAATTTTCTCTGGTTTGTCTTGGCAGGGTTTCCTGCAGCACTTTTCAGTTCGGGCGGCCCGCCTAAGCTGGGAAACCCTAGCTAATGAAACCTTCTGGATCATTATGTATCCTTCCCTGATTCGTAAAGCCCCTATCATGTGACAATTACGCTACCGAAAGATGACAATGACCAGGACGTGTTTGTGTACGAAGATCTTTTTTGAAATGTCAGGATAAACGAAGATAGATTAAATAAATTTCATCATTCTTATAAAATCACTTAATGACACCCATTTAAGTTAAACTATTCTGCAGATTTTCCTCCAGATTATGCAACCTGCCTGCACGATACGTCTGAGATCAGTCTCGTTTCTTAAAGCACTAAATGAACAAGAAATCTTCAGACAAATCCACTAAAAAGCAAAGAGCTCCGCAGCAGTATTGAATCGATTCTCTGTGGCGTTTAGGGTGGGACTGAAGAGGCCGAGCACTCGGGGACAAAATGTCTCTCATTGTCAATAGCTCTGAAACGCTCTTCTGGTCTCAAGTAGCACCGCACTTCACACAGAAAATTCTGGAATAACAACTCTCTTCAGATATGAGGAAAACTGTGTGTACGCCTCAAAAGTTTTATAATCAAGTGAGAGAATGACACAAGATTAATTCTATCAGCAAAACACCAGCAGAAAAAATCTAAATAAATGACAGTATTACTGACAGCTGGTTGCCAGTAAGTTACTCTAGATTTACATTTATGTTATTTACTGGCAACAGTTTGTTCAAAGTGAAATAAACATGAATCATTTTTTGTCTTTATCTTCTACAGTAAGTTACTGGCAGTGAAAGTTTTTTTTACAGTGAAAATTAAATCTGAAAATGTCGGTCCCGAGATAGATTTACATTCAGAGGACGATTTTCTATGCCAAAACCTTTATGCTCTCATTTTTCGACAAAATTCATTGGTGCGCTATTTTAAGAAAAAAAAAACATTTTATCATTTAAAAAAATATATTTTTTATTTTACAATAGTATCACAAATCCCCTCCCCTCCATTCACCGGTCTTCATTTGACATTCTGCATTTATTGTAGTCATTTTACAGATGTTTTTATCCAAAACTACTAACTGTACTAATGATCCAACATTCTCGTGAATGAATTACATGTTTGCATGAGTAAAATGGGTTGCAAGCACTATTTTACATTGACATTAAAGAATTTACGATCGCCCTGTTGGAAAACAGCTGCATGTGTAGAAGTAAACAATCATAAACAGAAGTACGCAAACAAAAGCAAAATGCTCTGAAATGCACCAGGCAATTACATTAACATTTATGCATTTGGGAGACGCTTTTATCCAAAGTGACTTTTAAGCTATACATTTTATGAGTGTATGTGCGTGCGTGCATGCGTGTGTATTTTTTAGTACAGGCCTATGCAATTACATACAAGCCCATAAGCAATTCAAACACATGTCTATTTAAAAAGGGCCATGTTCAGAATTATATTCAACCATGCACTTTAAATTAGAACTATTATTATGTATTCTTTTGACAGTTAAGGATAAAAAATAATAAATAAATAAAGTACTCATGTTCCAACCTGTAGAAAAGATTCACACTTCTAAGATGTTAATGTGATCTCATGCCATCTTTAAGTCAATGTACGTTTAAAATTTAAAATGTATGCCTCGATTAACGTTATCATGAATTAATAACTTTGTACTTTATCATATACTCCAGAGAGGACCACGGCTGCAGCACATCATCATTTTAACTACTGGTACTGCTTTGGAGAATTTGCAATAAATAAATAATTGTGATTTCACTTTTCTGTCTGTTATGCTTTTAATTTCTAACAGTACATGATTTTAATAAACTGTTTTGGGTAGGACTGAATTAGTGGCTTAAAATATCATTTAAATTCTATATTGTTACTAATGTTAAAAAAACGTCCTACACATTTCTGTCCATTGAGTTATATAACAGTGGCGTCTGGTGACTTCTTTTTTCGAGGGCGCACGATGTGAAGTTCGTCACAACATGTATGTTGCCCATTATGTGTGTGGTTTGGAATTTCAAAATATGTGTTCGGCGCGTCGAGTGAACCTATGTGCTTCACGTGTCTTGTCAAAATAAGTGCCTGGTGCAAACGCGTCTAAAGGGTTTATGATCAAAGAGACGCTCGCGTTTGCCAGATACTCGCATAATCTCATGCATAATCAAAGTGTACTGTTCTGTGAGTGTTTTGCGTGTATTTTGTGAACGTAAGCGTCTCTTTTATCATAAATGTGTTTTGTCAAAATAAATGCCTGCTGCAAAACCGTGATGGTTCACATGACGCAACAAACACATATTTTGAAAACACAAGCGACACACATGACACTCTGAACACTTATTTTGAATTTGTGCCCCTTGGATGAGCAGTCACGAGCCGCCACTGTTGCATAATATAAAATAATTGTTATTTTGGTATAAAATGCGGTTTGTGTTTAGGGTAGGGTTTGGGGTATAGGGTAAGGGTATTATTGATAAAATGGTTAAAAGGAAATTATACAGCAATCTTTTTGGTATGAAAGATTTATAAATGTTTTACATTTTATAGCTGTGTAAATGTAACAATGCTCAGATTTAATGTTGCAAATACGTCTACATTGTACACTTAAGCATCTATTTAAACGTACAAAAAATGTGTTTATGTTTTTGAAAGTTCTGTATTAAAACAAATATTAACAGTGAGACCAGGCTTACTCTTCCTATGCAATAAGAAAACATTTCTAGCACCAGTTTAGCATTAAAAATGATCTATTGAATCAGATTGAATGGCACAGAATATGCAGTGTAAAGTCATTTCAAAAGGTGCTAATAAAAAAATCGTACTAGCATGCAGGACAATGCTTAAGATCTCTGAATAAAAGAGCTCATGTATCCAGCAAGAAGTCTCAAAGTGCATGATTTCTTTCATACTAACGGTTTGTAAGCTCTGTGACCCTTAAGAAATCATCGTCCTACCAGCAGCCCTGCTTCCACTTTAATCTCAGGGATCAAAGTTTGGTCAATAAAAATCATCTTAGCGTTTCTCTTAAGTGGAAAGAGCATTTGCTTTTGCACTAATTGGGAAACATCATATTTCTTCGTAAGCGTAAGCTCATTTAAATCCAAATAAGCTTTCAGATTCTCGTCTGGGGATTTTGTAAACGCACCATTGTGCTATCAATAATGAGCCTTGTTGCAGAACGTTCAACTTTGGAGTTTTATGTGAATCCATAGCAACTTTTAAATTAGAAAATCTTTAAGAAATGAAAAGCTAGAAAACCCAGCTGGGATTAAATTATAACAGGTGTGTCAATGTCCTGAGGTTTGTCTTGAGATTATGCTCATTAATTTAAATCTCAGTGCCAATACAAAATAGGGAAAAGCTTAAGAAAATAAATCAGATAACAGCTGTATGCATACAGGCTCAAGAAATAAAACCTTAGTCAATGTGAATTTTAACCACATATTCGTTTCAAGTAAATGAAAATATCACTTCTAATGCTTCATATTTTTTATTTAACTCAAGTTATTTTCCTGATTTCTGAAGAATCTTTACAACAGATTAAAGTGACCACATCTGTCAAGCTACAAAATAGAGATAAAACGGATTGACGCAAGTGTCTTTGGCTAGTTTCAACCCTGCGCAATGATAATTTTCACGTTTAGCGCCACGTTGTTAAATAGTAAATGCATTTGCGCTCATTTTTGAGCCCATGCTCTGAAAACGAGGAGTGTTTAGGCGCATTGTTAGCATGTTGCTCTTTTGAGGCAATAGAAAGGCGCAATATGTTTAGTGCTGCCGCGAATAGTCGACGAAGTCAACGTAATCGACGATGAAAATTTGTCGACGGCAATTTTTTTAGTTGAGGAGTCGCATATTTATTTTTTTCCGTCTCAAACGGCCCACTGTAATTCTGTCTCATGTCTCAAATGGCTCAATGTAATTCACCTCCACACCAGTCTGTGCGCTGTGCGCGCCCTGCTGGTTAATCTGCTACGCTATTATCTTTCTTCCCTCTCCCCCTGCCTTCACTGCTTTAATTTTGAAAAATTGGCGGTGGCAGGTGAGTCTATGGAATTATGAGTCGGAAAGCCTCCGAAGTATGAAAGTATTTTAAGCCAAGTTGTGATAAAAGAGTGGTCTGTTACACCGTGCCAAACGTCGCTGGCTTATCACGGGAGCACAACGACAATGCACAAGCATCTCAAACGAAAACACTCAGGAGTTATTGACGATACACCCACAGAGAATAGGACAACGTAAGTAACTGTTATATGATTATTAATGAAATGGCGAGCTAGTCAGTACTGTTTTATTAACTCTTTTGAAAAGTACAATGACTCTGTCTTTGGATGTTAAAGGCTATGTTTGCTCATGATTCCGCCACGGAATCAACACTGGACGCAACAAATAGATTTTTCATGATTCCCATTTACATTTTTATTTTACTATTTTAAACGGCTCAATTCATTGTTGCGAGTGTTCAGCGCGTCTCTCTCTCTCTCTCTCTCTCTCTCTCTCTCTCTCTCTCTCTCTCTCTCTCTCTCTCTCTCTCTCTCTCTCTCTCTCTCTCTCTCTCTCTCTCTCTCTCTCTCTCTCTCACTCATGTTGCTTGCAGCGCCTCGACCGCGCGCGCCTCTCTCTTACGTGACAGTGAAAAGGTGGCAGTGTTTTTAATGTACTTTCTTTTTTGCGTAAACGTCAACATTCACAGATGTCTCTGACAAAGACGACTGATCGAGTTAACATGACTTGAAGAAACATTAGCAGTAGTGTGAGTTTGTGTGCGAGCTTTCTCCCTCCCTATGATGCTGTATGCCGTGTTCTGTAGTCTATGTAACAACAACAGTGTATTCTCTTATATTTCTGAATTTGCACCGAATTGTCTGCGCTATATCACTCGCATTTAAAATCAAGAAATGGCTCAAAACACAACAACAATTATGAGAAGAGCAACAGCAGTAAAGCTACAATGTAAATGTATGGTGATTTTTGCATATCTAAATCAGGATTTTAGCAGCAGTTAAAGAAACAGCTGGTTGGATAAAAACGAGGTGATGGGTCATGTTTAGTCACTATTTTATAGGCTACAACAGAACAGATAATATGTAAAATAGCATTCAGTTATGTTAAAATGCAATATAAGATCAAAGAGTAGAAGTGAAACATTTCATATTTCTGTTAAGCATCTACTTTGCACTGGAAGTTTTTATTATTATTTATATTGTTTACATTGTAATTTTTTATTTGGTAACATTTGATAAGGAACACTGTGCCGTACACGGCACACCCCCTCCCTTGCACGTGAGGCTGCATTACGTCATTGTAACTTTGAAGCATTAAATCTTCAAAATATACGGTCATGCGGCACATTGTTGTAAAGCTTAGACTTTCGGGATTCCATTAAGCGCACACAGAAAGCATAATATGATTTTTAGCAGTCATAAAACATTAATCTAGTTGTTAGTTACCTGAACCGGGCGGCGCCGATTTAGGATATTTACTTACCTTCAAAATCTTTCCTTTATCCGCTTCGGTGAAATTGTCCAAAACAAATTGTTCATAAATCCCCAAAAGTCCAAGGAAATGGAATATCCAAGCCTTTTAATCCAAAACGATTTGTTCATCTCACAATCTTGAAGTTTCTGACCGAATTACGATATAAATAGTGTATACAATAAGTTCACTAACAGACATTCGTTCGAATCTCACTTTTCATTCATGATTTATAATGAATATATTCGGATGTCATGTTATTGTGCAACGTCTGAGGAACAAATGCGCCCCCTTGTGGAATTTCAGCCGTTCCATAAGAGGCTACGTTATTCATATTGTTTATGACACCGGTGGGTTCAAAATAAAATGGACACAATGAAATAACAAACACTTGAGTTTTTTTTAATTAGTCGTTTAGAATAGTCGACTATTCGAAAAATTAGTCGAAAGATTAGTCGTTAGAAAATTAGTCGTTAGTGGCAGCACTAAATATGTTTTTTGTTATTTAATGAGCGCGTTAGAAATATGCGCCTACAAACGACATGACAACGCGGGTTTCCTCACACACATGCGCAGCAGCACAAAAACACTTTTAAATATGAAAAATTTAAGGATACAAATGTAAAAGATTATTATTGAGACATAAATGAGGACTGATTATGAGACGTTAGAAGGAGTAAAGAGCTGCTTCACCTGCAGCCTGGTAAGTAAATAAATGCTTTGCTTTGAACAAATGCATCTGTTTTTAAATGTTTTTTTATGCTACCTCACAGATTTATTGTATATGATGACTCTGTACCTGTGAATATGGTGACATGTGAAACATTTAAGTAATGCTTAAAAAAAACTCATGACGCTGTCCAAGTGCTGAAACGTGTGGAGAGCCATTTGTAAATTCTTTATCTCTTGTTTGTTACAAATAAAGTATTTTTAGAGTACAAACCTTTTCTTTCATATTTGCTAATTATTTTATGAGATTACAATTATTATGTAGGATATCAATAAATTTACAGCAATTAAAAGACTGCTATTTTTACTTTCGTGACTAAAAGAAAACGGGTTTTAAAGGTTTTAATGAAAAAATAACAATTTCAATACAAGTGAAAAACAACACAATTATTTAACATTAATCTTAATCTGGGGATCCTCTGCTTAGTTTTTCAGTTTACAAAGTCCGTCATCTAAATAGGGATTAGACATGGCGCCAGCGCAACTGGCTTTTAAAGGGGATGAGAGCTGAGACTCTCATTGGTTTATTGCACGTTCACCCAAAATACTCCCATTACTGTGGGTTTAAAAAACGGCAGGAATGCTGCGGGTCAATAAACGTCACTTGACTCAAACGTGAAATGTGTATTTACAACTTGCCGGGTTGCCCAATGTCCTCACTGACACTCTCCTAAGCGAGGTCCTTTTTATTCCTGTCTCCATAGAAATAAGAACTTGTGTCGTATAGCTCCAGGTGACTGCTCACGGACAATATCAAGCATTTCCCCATGTTGAATGAGTGACTCTGGGCGGGGCTATCGCCACAGTAGCAAGCGGGATCCTGTTTGTTTAACGCGGCTTGAAAATCCAACAAAGTTCAAATTTTTCAACTCGGGTGTCAGGGGCAAATTCGTGTGAAACGCAAAATGCACAAAAAGCACCATTCACGCGTATCGCGCATACCGCGCCAGACGCTCAATTCGCGGCATTCGATTGGCACGATTAAACTGCAATATACTAACCATTGGACATTGGACAATTTTACTGCAGTTAACCATAAAACCGGTAATCGTTACATCTCTACTTTGAAAAGACAAAATAACTATTGGCCCAGATTTATGCACTGTATTACAAGGCTTCTGAGGTCATAACGTGTTCATGTGAGAAACAAACTTAAAATTCAAGTTGATATTTGTTAGCAATTGAGGAATTCAGATGCAAAACCCTCTAAGTGCATCTGACATTTTTAGATTCAGTAATTTCACTTAAGTGGCAATGAAGAGGTTAATGGTCAGTCATTGAAATGCCTTATTTTCACAAATGTCACTTTAGTCATTTTATTGGTCTTCTGGACTCTGCCAACAATGGGGTATCTAAATGCCCTGATGCTGGAATTAAGCAGATTTTAAGGTATTTGATGAACATAAAATATATTTTATATGTTGAGGCCTTCAATATCAGTATCTCATTTTCGCCGGAGATGGCTTTTAGCGGATTTTGCATCTGAGCTCCTCAATTGTTCCCATCACCAAACCTTTGCAATGTTTCTCCAAAACATGTGAGACATCAACATTATCATGTCGAAACAAATGCATGGTGTCACTTTCACTTTCAATCTATTAATAGAAAATGAGATTTAGTTTTGTTGCTTAATATTGACTTCAATGTGAAAATGTTTCAAAATGTTTGAAAATGTTTTCATGGTATTAACACGACTGCATGAAGTTGTTTGCTATATGCATATCAGTATAAAATGCAGGAAAGTTAAATTGTAAAGTGAATTTACTTAACATTACATGCACACATTAGCTCACATACAAACACAACACAAAACTCTCTCTGAGCCACTGAGATGCAGAGTCGCCTACCGATTGAGTGAATGTTCACAGGGTCAAAGGTTATCAGTCTGGAGAAAGAACCGCTGGATGCTGATATTGATGAGGGTGCATTTTCATCTCGTCTAGTTCAATATCTGATGACTTACTGTAACAAAACTCCTTACTGAGCGTCACACGTTAAATGCGAATGCCATGCAACCCCTCACATGCAATCCCATAGATCAGTCACTGTTCCAGTAGTGTGAGAGTAATAGATATCGTGCCGATTCATCCGGAACCAGAAATGATCATATAAAGTCTTTTCCAACTACTGGTATAGGCACTAAAACATGGCATATAGCCTATCTTTCTGGTAAAGAATGAAAATGGGGTTTAACAGAGGCTTGCTTCACTGTTTATAAAATGCATGCAGGTCACGTTTGAGCAATACACTTTCATGACTTCTGCAGGACTGTTTGAGTTATAAATGATAAACGTTTCACCAAGACTTCCAATTGTACACTCTAAAAAATGCTGGGTTATTTTTTAAATTAACCTAGAAAATGTTTATATTTGACCGAACAAAGGGTTTAAACAATCCTGCATCTTGGGTGAACCCTTTTCTTTTTATCAAAAACTTTAAAGAAACAGATTTGATAAGGTGCCATGGGCTTTTTATGTCTATAATTGTACATGCACCAGAACAGGACGAAAACAATTTAGATCAAAGTAACATGCCCACATTTTGGGAATTTAGCTTATTCACCGTATCCCCCAGAGTTAGAGAAGTCCATACCTTACTCATCTCCGTGCATGCTGTAACTCTGTCTGACGCAGCCCCCGCTAGCTTAGCTTAGCACAAAGCCTGGAAGTGAATGGCTCCAGCTAGCAAACTGCTCTTAATAAGTGACAAAATAACGCAAACATTTTCCTATTTATGTGTTGTGATTTGAATAGTCAAACTGTGTACAAATAACAAGGTGATATGAGATCTTTTAACAGTATATATACAGGGAAATGTATTCTCCGAAGCCGAAGCACTGCTACTGGGCGGAGTGATTTGCTCGCAGCACCCGAGAAGCCCCGTGGTGAGGAGCAGAGAGTTCGCTCAGAGTTGTGGAAATCACTCCGCCCAAGTAGCAGTGCTTCGCCTTCTGAGAATATAGTTCCCAGTATGTATAGTGTTAAAAGATGGCTGCGTCTCATATAACCTTGTTATTTGTACACGCTGTGACTATACAAATCACAACACATAAATAGAAAAATGTTCGCGTTATTTTGTCACTTATTGGGAGCAGTATGCTAGCTGGAGCCATTCACTTCCTGTCTTTGTGCTAAGCTAAGCTAGCGAGGGCTGCGTCAGACAGAGTTAAAGCACGCACGGAGATGAAAAAGGTATGTATGGACTTATTTAACTCTGGGGGATACAGTGAATAAGCTAAATTCCCAAAATGTGGGCGTGTTCCTTTAAACAAATCAGAGTTATATAAACTACACAACGTCAAAAACGTGAAGAGGCTTTGTTCATAAATGTATGTAAAATACAGTAATGTGAAATTTTTGTACTGTTGTAAGCTGCACAGTACGCAATGCAAACGCATCTGATGTGAAAGCGCAATGGCCACGCATGGCAAACGCTCTCCTCATGCGCTGCTTACGCGGTATGAACCCGGCGTTACAGTGCAGGACAAGGTATACATTTTTATCAGCATGTGTTTTCTTAGTTCGAACTCATGATCTTTTGTGCTACTAATATGCAATGCTCTACCACTGAGCTATACAGGAGCACTAAAGCAATATTTAACCATGAAAATATTTTAAACTATAAAAACGCTAGGTTATTTTTAACCCAGCGTTGGGTCAAAAAGGGACGACCCTAACCCATTGCTGGGTCAAATATAAACATTCCCTAGGTTAATTTAACCCAACAATTGGGTTTGTCACTTTTTGACGCAACTTTGGGTTGAAAATAACCCAGCATTTTTAGAGTCCATTCGAATATTAAAAAAAACTTATTTTGCAATACAAATCTATGACTTTTTTTATTGAATGCGGCCTGATTTTCCAGCTTTTCCACGATTGCCGGAGAACTATACCAGTGTTACTCATTGCGCGGCTCTGCAAGCTTTAATTGTGGCTTGCATAGCAATAAATAATACGGTGATATGATCATGGCAGCATGCGCTTTTTCTATCTTTTCTGCTCCAGACGCTAACTTTGTTAGAAAACCATACCCATTATATCAAGACGCACGTGGATAGGCATCTTCAATCATATGGAGCGCTTGCACAGAGCGATTGTCATATGACATCAAAGTACCGTGAGATCAGACTGCTTTTTATGCTTTCGAATTGCTCTGGCGGGACAATAATGTCACCCGCCAACCGTTCTGTGCAGCACCGCAAAAAATTAAGAGAAAGGTGGCCCCCTAGTGGTTTGGGGGGCACTGCATACGTACATTATAAGAATCGTGTTTTTGTCAGTAAGGGAAATCATCTTGTCTCAGTTAAAAATTTGACTTGCAAATGATAAAGAATGATTCACCCTCGTATTTAATGCATTGCAACAGATTGACAAGCAGACATGCTATTTATGATTTTGATACTTTGGCGGCTATAGGAGGCGGCTCTCCTATTGACTCTGACCTATCAGTGTGGCTCTCATGAAAAAATTGTGAAGACCACTGGTACAGAATAATTATACAGCTGACATAAAAAAATAAAAAAAGTACAATAAAAACGGCGGGAACTTGCAAAAACGGCAGGAACTTGCAAAAGCGGCGGGAGCTTGCAAAAGCGGCGGGAGCTTGCAAAAGCGGCGGGAGCTTGCAAAAGCGGCGGGAGCTTGCAAAAGCGGCGGCAGCTTGCAAAAGCGGCGGCAACTTGCAAAAGCGACGGCAACTTGCAAAAGCGACGGCAACTTGCAAAAGCGACGGCAACTTGCAAAAGCGACGGCAACTTGCAAAAGCGACGGCAACTTGCAAAAACTGCGGTTGGGTTTGCATCTTTTCAATGATGTTCACATTGCGTAATTACGTCACTTCATAACATTCCCATAGCAACAAGGGACATAAATAAGTGAAGTAAATACACATTTTTCAATTTTTTGCTAAGATATATGTGACTTTTTGCTAAGAAAATGTGGGGATTATGAAATCATGCAAGCCATGCATATATTGCAATTCCTTCAATAAATCTGCAATTTATGCAGCGAAAGTGCGGCAAGTTGAAAAATGCGGCCCCCGCATAAATATGCAGATTTGGCTGATTATGCATTGAATCATGCGATTGCATAATCGCGGTTTTCTGGAGGGACTGGATAAATCCGCTTAAAATCTGTGGAGAAACTGTAAGTGTGGAGCTGTTTTCTGTCATGAATGTTTGTGCTGAATTTTTCACTTTACAATATTACACGATTAGGTCTTTTAAAAGTGATTCCTGCTAATGGCCAGCAGCTTGCGACACGCTGAGAGCTTCTTTCTGTAAGGGAATCCTGCTGGTGAACAAAACAATAACAGGTTTATCTTATCCCTGAAGAGACACAAGCTGTATTGATTAAAAACCATCCACGCTTCCATAAGCTATCAACTTCCTTTTTTCTTAATAAAGTCTCTTTAAAAGCGAATCTCTTAGAATTATACAATCCGGCCATTATACAAAAAAGCTACGAAGGTACAGATGCTTTCTGCAGATGAATGCATTAGCGTCCTCTGGCCAACCGTCTATTGTGATGTCCGCTTACGCTATTGTGAGCCTCAGTCACTCTCAGTGTAGTCTAAAAGAAGCGGGCAACTGCGGGTCAGGGCCGCTCTAACTGTGTCCATAACCAAGACGATATCAACAAATCCTCACCGACTTTTCTTCTTCAACACAGAACGCAAAAGCAACCCTGGACTTTCCATAGATGTATCAATAGGACGATATGTACCAAGGTCAGAGGGTAATCTTTTCGAATGGTTCCGACGTTCGAATAACGTCCGAAGAATGCTTACAAAGACTGAGCTGCCCGTCTGCTGCCACACGACTGGCGCAGTCGAGATCTTTAATGGAATTAAGTGTTAACATAGATACACATGAACTGACACTTTGTGTTTTCCCTCCTAGGAGCGTCTGGAGGAACGCAGTGAACTCTAATTCAATTAACACGTCCTGTAACAAGGGCCGCTATGAGAGGAGTCGGACACAGAAAGCTCCAGAGATATGGCCACGAATGGCTTTAGTCTTCCTGTAAGCCCTCGATTGAAAGAAGAAGCTCTTTAGAAACAAACTTCCGAGGGAATGCGCTCTGAACAAGCCGAGCAAAGGCAACTAAGTGCAGCATTGAAAATAAATATATGTTGAGAAAGACATGCAATTAAAGCTGAAGTGTGTACAATGTTTTCTTCTGCCTAAACTTCATTTGAAGAGACCATTTAAAAGATCTCGATTTATTTAAGCATTAAACAAAACCGAATCAATGCAGCAATGAATGAGTCTAGCCGCCTCTGTTGTCTAATCTATGACAGACAACTAGTCTTAAAAGCTTACCAATCACCTCAAGCATTCAACAATTTAGTTTGATAGCGCAAAAACACACACTTCAACTTAAACACCAAGCGTCCACACAAACGTTCAAGTTTAATACATTGAGATTTAACTTTGGCCAGACTGCCCACCACATCCCACAAGAGGTAAAGTGTAAAATCTGCATAAAGCTGCGTTTCATACAGTTTGCACTCGCAAAGACCAGCATCTACTGGATGAAATATTATATACTCCTAAAAACAAAGGTGCTTCATGATGCCATAGAAGAACTGTTTTTGTCTAAATGACAGCCAATTTTTTTCACCATTTGTGGTGGAAAGGTAAAAAATAAATGATTCCCTTAAGAACCTTTGGTTAAAAGGTTCTTTGAAGAACCAAAAATGGTTCTTCTATGACATCACTGTGAAGAACCTTTTAAGCACCGTTTATAAATATATAAATGGTTGTTTACAGCAATGCCATAGAAAGACGTCTCGGGTTACGTATGTAACCCTGGTATCCTGAGAAGGGAACGAGACGCTGGGTCTCCCTTGCCATACTCCCCGTTACGCCGTCTACTGCAATATTTCAGCTAGCGAGGGCATTTTCAGGGCGCCTTTTATGGTTCCTGGCTCCCACGTCACCCGCTACCAACATTGGTTAAATTTGATATACACAGTCAGATGCAAACACACGCCTGGGGCGTTCCCATAGCGTCACTAGGGCGACGCAGCACTAGCAATTTTAGGCCCTAAGAATATGAATTTGAGACACCTACTGCACTCATTTCGCACCAAACATACTAGCCTATATCCAAAATATTTGTCAGCAATTTAATAATATAGATATTTTACTTTTGCTATTGCTTTTGACCACTATTATAAGTGCAAATGTAAATTTAATAGAAAAATACAGCACAATAATCAAATATTCAGAAAAAAATGCAACATTCTTAAAGATTCAACATATATGATATGGTGTGTATAGAGCCCTTAATCGCCTATGTCACTGTGACGTCATCGCTCTAGCTGGAAGCAAAAAATAAATAGGAACCCATAGCAGGCGCGCTAAAAGTTTGAGGTTTTGACTTTGAAATTGTCATCATGTTGTGTTTTTGGTTGCCAGAGTAGAAGGAACAGCACTTTTGGTTCAAAACTAAAGTTTTACCGGATCTTGGCAGACATTCTTTCACAGAAAGACAATTGTGATTGAATGCAATTCGGCGTACATACTGGACGGAGATGATCAGTATGTAGGATTGTGGCCAAAACTGGTATTGCAATAACAAAACTTGTGGCTAAAACTGGTACTGCAATCACACAACTAAAATGACAACATAAACATCAGTTGTTAAACTCCACTTTTTAAATGACAATATCCTGGCCAGACCACTGTTGTCAGTGATATAAGTATTTGAAATGAAAATGATTTCTTAATGTCTAGTGACATATCAGGGTCATTTTATGATTAATTGATATAAATTTCTTACATAGTGTTCCTCTATACAAACATACAGCGATAGATTAACATAATCCACATTGCTAATCATAGTTAGCCCAGCGATAGGTTACATTAGACAATAAGCCTTGACAAAATTTCCCAAACCACCCGAAAGTAATTCATATGCTGTGAAGGAAATATCCAAAACCTGGTTAAAATCGCAAGAGTTCATTTACAAAAATAGGCTAGAATCAGTGACTGTAAATATTCGGACAGTTCCTAACCTTCTTCTGCATCGATGTTTAATAAATCCCCCCTAAAACGTGCTATCTTACGCTTGTCAACATTGCTTCCACGGCTCTTTTTGCCTCCAACAAAGCCCTGCACACCCGGAGATGTTGCAATGTTTACGAACTTTAAAGGGGTCTATAAACCTTAACCAAAAAACTTTCATCTTTATACACTTGATAATTTGAAAACCCAGCTGAATTAATTATTTGTAAATAAAATCATCCGACATAATGTAAAGAACATTCTGTGAAAATATAAACTTGATATTAAAAATATTATTTTTTATATTGACTGAGTAAGTTCATATCTGCAATTGAAATCATAGTGAAATAAATGTATGAAATCAAACTGTGATGCTCTTTATCTCACAATTACATTTGAGACTTAAATTGGATTTCACACGCAGGGTCTCAGTGACATACTGATTACCACCTTCTTCATCTGGGTCAAGAGTTTGGGAAACTCCCTGGAGTGAGCGGGTGAGAGCGAGGCTTGCATGTGTATGAGTCCGCTAGCATACACGGTGATACTTCGCAAAAGTCAGCTAGCAAAGTTTGCTAGCAGGAAAAGCTGGCTATACAAATTCAAAATCTATATCCGAAAAAAAATTACATTTTCATTTTTGGTTGTGATAAACATAACCTATTGAACATTGAATTTACTATTAGGTAGCGGTTTGTAACATTAGCCTACAGCCAAAGGAAGCTCCATGAATACATATTATATATTAAGGTGACCAGACATCCCCGTTTTCCGGGGACCATCCCGTTTTTCAGTGTTTTGTCCCCGACTGGAGCAGTCCCCGGAAATGTCCCATTTTACAGCACGTACAAAACAACTAGCAAGTACACTAAAAACCCTATCAGCATGTAGTCTTTGTAGTACCAGACCGGAGCAATCATGTAATGATTATTTTCACCAGCAGGGGGAGACGCGAGCTACACTGATTACTTAGTTGCCCACCACTGATTTAGCGAAGAAGAATTTACTACAAGACACACAAGAAACCGTCATCAAGTTATCATCAATCAAGATCAAAATCAACAGTCAAAGTTATCGGGGGTTAAGCTACTAACTCATGTTAAATTAAAGTAATAAACCAATGAAGTGAACTGATCACAGCATGGTATTAAGCATTTGTTTTGTGTAGGCTAAATATGTTTACATTTTGCATTATTTCTTCTGCACTGCAAAAAATGATTTTCAAGAAAACATTTTCTTAGAATTTTTGTCTCGTTTTCAGTAAAAATATCTAAAAATTCTTAAATTAAGATGCTTTTTCTTGATAAGCAAAACGACCCAAGAAAATAAGTCTAGTTTTTAGACCAAAAACATCAAATTTAAAGGTATAGCGGAAGATTTTCGTTTTCCGGGTGGATCACCACTGTTATTGGTCAACCCAGATGTCAATCATTCTGATTATATGTTGACGTATAACCGTCGCACGTGCTCGCCTCTACGTTCGTGTTCTGCACATGCGCACTTTCACGTGTATGTGTGTTGTGCTACGGTTTCAACCATTCATTGAAGGTCCCGTTCTCACTGTGTTTTTTTTTTCAAAATGTCTGAGGGTCGCAAGAGAAAAAGTGTCTACGAATTGTATGACAAGAAGAGAAAGTACTATAAATAAAGAAACAAGACCAGATGTTTATGGGAGACTATTTCACACGCTGGCGTGAGCTAAAAGGACAGGTTGGGCTTCCCACGCGAAGTTTCTACTGGAAAGGTACATTTTGTCATGCTATTTGGAGAAATCCATTTAAAATCACTGCTGGTAAAAGTTGATGTAAGCTATGATTTGCGATACTAGCCCTGGCACAAGTCACGAACCGCACAGACACAGTAAACATGCCGACAGAAACTTGTAAACAGAGCGAAGAGAAGAACTGAGCTCCTGCACGCTCTCTCTCTGTCTCGTGCACGCGTTTAACAGGCGTTCCCTCTCGGGAGCATTTTTTTAAAAATATCGAGGGGCGGTTCTTTTAAATAATTCGGGAAAATCTTCCGCTATACCTTTAAGTGATTATGTGCATAAAACAAGCAAAAAAATCTGCCAATGGGGTAAGCAAAAAAATCTTGAACATTTATCTTAAATATTAAATTCGAGAAAAATTCAAGAAAAATTTGCTTACCACATTGGCAGATTATTATATATATATATATATATTTTGCTTGTTTTATGCCTAAAATCACTTAAATTTTATATTTTTGGTCTAAAAACGAAACTTATTTTCTTGGGTTGTTTTGTTCATCAAGAAAAAGCTTCTTAATTTAAGAATTTTTAGATATTTTTACTGAAAACGAGACAAAAATACTAAGAAAATGTTTTCTTGAAAAATTTTGTTTGCAGTGTGTTCTTAACGTTTACAATGCTATGAAATCAGCTGTAGTAGTACATTAGAAGTAATATTTGATGAGATATGTCATATCTGTGCACTGAATAAAAAAATAGATTTAGGCTACAGAAATTGTTCAATTAATTGAATTAGAAACACTAAAAAAGTACTTTCTTAGTATTTTTCTCTGGTTTTTAGTACAAATATTAAAAAATTCTTAAAACACGATTAATTTCCTTGATAAGGAAAATGACCTAAGAAAATAAGTTTAGTTTTAGACCAAAAATATTAAATTCGCAAAAACAAGCAAAAAAAATCTTACCTCATTGGCAGTTTTTTAAGCACAAAAATGCACTTCAGTTTAATATTTTTTGTCTTAAAAATTTTCTATTTTTGGTCTATTTGTTATTAGGGGATTTTGCTTATGAAGAAAATGCATCTTGATTTAATAATTTTTAGATATTTGTACTGAAAACAAGACAAAATACTAAGTAATAAAGTCAATTTTGCAGAAAATGTCCCCTGTCTTCATTTAAAAAAATCTGGTCACCTTATTATATATACTTCTCTTTCATAAAATACTGGGTAATTGTCAGTCCATATTCACACTCGTTGATGTAGACTGTCTTTTAGTTTCTGATATTCAGACTTATACTTTCTTGTCAAAAACATCTCTAATTTGGCAGTTTCCCATCACTTAGTGGCTGACTGCCTCTAGTATTGAGGCTAGCCATTACGAACCATGCAGTGAATGGGGGGGGGGGTAATTTATAGCCTAGTTTCTATTACATTACTACTATTACTGTTACTAATAAAAAATGACCTCTGGGGGCCCCAAAACTGCATGGGCCCTTAGAATCATCCTAACTTCCCTTCGTGACACCCCTGCAAAGAACCTTGGGTCAAAAAGGGACAACTCAGACGATGGGTTAAATTAACCCAAGAAATGTTTACATTCAACCCAATGCTGGGTTAAAAATAACTGAGCATTTTTTCACCTTTTTTCCTTTGCAAACAGACAAATGACTTGATGCTGAACGATCATGTTGCGCCCGGTTAGCAGACAGCATAAGAATTAAACTCTGCCGATAATGATGACAACGGTCTTCTGTTGTGCACTGACAAACCAGAGTGCAGGACCATAAATCAACCGGTGAAGGACACTAACATGAGACACAACAGCGTCCGTGAGACAGAGAAGACATAGAGACTCAAAGCAGCTCTCAGTTACACTAACAGCAGTTTTACACATGTAGATCAGCTGTCACCTTTTTGGGTTTGCTTGTGTAAGGACTTTAAAAAAACAAACGGTTTAATAGCGAGGAGGATTTCTGCGGGCCGGCTTTCGGCTGGATCCATGCTGCGGGGGGTTCGGGAAGAGAAGAAGCTTTTTATCTGCGACGAGCTGAACGACACCGTGTCACATCCTGTCTGGAGCCTTTCATGTTTCACTTCACCGCACACTTCACAATCCCTCCGCTTCCCTCCCCTGCCACCGAATACATTAGTCTTGTTGTTCAGGCACTTGTCATGTTTTGAAGACATTCCAGTAAAATGCAGAATAATAACAATAGCTGTGATAAAAGCTAATGCAAGTGGCAAAGAAAGACGATGCCTCGGCTGTAGCTCCAAAGGAAATAGACGTAGAGATAAAGGGTTTACCTGCAATAAAAAGCTGAAATTGTAAGATGTTTCCAGAGATTGATGGTCTGATGTTTGCCTACAAGGGAAAATAAATGAACAAGATTAGGAAAATGTTATAGTATTAATATCACAGAATGAGACGACATTTAGATGTACTTTAGAAGATGCATGGCCTGTAATATCAGATCCTCAGAAAATTTTTTGGTTTTGTTTTAACTTATTCAAACAAATGATCTCCTACACTGTTACACATTATCACATAGTGTAATTTGTGTTTTGTCCTCACTGGCCACAACACAATATTTTGTGGTGTAGTGATGAATACCCCTGCCAACAATCAAATCTCATTGGTGACCAAATTGCTCCACAGTAACTATAATTGAAGTCAACTTAAAACACTAACAAGCCATTTAATATGCTGATATAATTTCACAATAGATGGAGAAAATCTTATTTGTAAAATTTCAGGGTGAAAAGTTAATAAAGACAACGCTTTCCAAGAATTATCATTTATCAATAAACCATTCACATTACAATAAATAGCATGTATTAAGGAAGTAAACAGGCTGCAAATATTAAATATGTTCAGACTGGCTGTGATCGTGCGGTTGTCACGTAGCAGTGGGGATATATTTTATTATTTAACCTTCAAATAATAAACAATTATATTGTAGCTCAGCTGGTAAAGCCCTGCAGTTGCACAGCACATAAAGCACACATATGTATTAAATGCATACTGTAGCTTATAAAAGGATAAATTGTTTACCCACAACTGATATTACTTTAAACATTTCTGGTGTATTTGTCAAATGTGTGTGTGTGTGTGCGTGCGTGCGTGCGTGCGTGCGTGCGTGCGTGCGGCCGGGTAATTATCACGTTGGGGGGACCAATTGTCCCCACAAAGATAGGAATACCAGTGTTTTTGTGACCTCATGGGGACATTTTGATGTCCCCATGAGGAAACAAGCTAATAAATCAAACAGAATGATGTTTCTTGAAAATCTAAGGTATCAGACAGTTTCCTGTGATGGTTGGGGTTAGGGAATGGGGCAGGTAAGGGGAATAGAATATACAGTTTGTACAGAATAAAATGCATTACGTCTATGGAATGTCCCCAAAAAACATGGAAACCAGAATGTGCGTGCGTGCGTGTGTGTGTGTGTGTGAACTGTCTTAGTGTCTCTGATCCTAACATCTGTTCCTCCCTGACAATCTGTGGTGTTGCAAACACACACACACACACACATACACACAGACCTAAATAAGGACATACCATGCACTTGTATTGTTTAAATAAATAGCGACTACACATTGTGTACACAGTACACATCTTAAACACAACTCTGCACCTAACAGAACACTTGCATATTTACATTAATATGTATATATTTTTATAAACACACACACACACACACACATACACACAAGAGAAATGTGCCAATACTCAGTAAATCATTTTTATTCACATTAGTTTTATTCACACTAAAGTTATATTGATTGATGTTTGCAAATGATTATGTGAGACACTACGAGTCTGAACTTCAATGTAAATGTGTAAAAAGTTGAAATATGTCAATCCAGTTTGTTTCTAATGAGCACTTGTAAGAGCTTCTGTCTGGATATGTCCTGCCCTCTAGTGGCCAACTGAAATTATGAGAAATATGTATCTTAAAATCTGTATGACTTTATTTATTTTGTGGAAGACTACAGAAGATTTACTGCATGTACTGAGGGCTCTCTGCCATACAATGAAGAAAACCAGGGTTGTTGAGTTTCAAAAGAAATGTAAGAATGAGATTTTAAGGTGCTTCTCATACAAAACTATTGCATGAACTTGCACTATTTTAAAATCTCACCTTTATAGTATAATATGTCCAGTCTGGAGCTTGACAGTTGTGTTCACCATCAACTCTCATTGTATAGAGAAACACCACAGACATCAGCTTCAGAAACTAAGATAAAGAAATAAAGAATGTGACCCTGGAGCACAAAAACCATGATAAAGGT